>NW_020861919.1:32361-201665 GCF_003713205.1 Coffea eugenioides
GATTTTTGATTGATTCCGTGGATAAGAAAATTTCGAGGGCGGAAATTCTTTTACAGGGGAGAGAGTGTGAGAGCCCATAATTTTCCATTTTAGGGTTTTATTATATTCAATGGCTTGTTTTCTGCACTTTCTGTATCCGGAAAATTTTCTAGATAATTTTTATGAGTAAATAGAGTTTTTAGATGAGTTTTCTAGTATCGGTTAGGTTTTGAGAAATTAAGAGCGTATACCGGACGTGGGACCCGCTAGGGCGAAAAGTTCGAAAAAATTCAGCCAACTAGGTTAAGTTTTGGATACTGGATTTAATTTACCGGGTGTTAAGAGATAAGTAGAGGATGCTAAGTGGATTGGTATAAGAGAGACAAAAGTTAGGCAAGCATTAATGAAGGTGACAAGTGTCACCATGGGATTTGGTCTTAAGTAAGACCACTATTCACCTTTTGTCCAATTGACCAAATAAATCACAAAAATCACCAAAAATTCACCATTTTTCTCTTCATATTGGCCAGCCCTCTCTCTCAAGAAGAAAGAAAGAAACTCTCCAAGTTCTTGATTCCATCTTGCTCCAAATCATCAAAACAACCACTTAATCTTACTTTTGTTCCATAGAAAACCTTAAGTGAGTGTTTGTGTGGGGTTTGGTGGAGTTGTTTGGGAAAGCTAAGAGGACTTGTTGCTCTCTCTCTCTTGTTTCTAAGGTGAGTTATGAAGAACCACTCTCCTCCCTCTAATGATGCTTAATTTATGCTTAGTGGTGGTATAAGATGCAACTTTATGGATTATATTGTGATTTTTGGTTGAATTGATGAAGTTTTGTAATTATTGGGGATTTTTATGTTTTAATATGAATATGATTGTGTGGCTATGTATGATGATTGGAAATGGTATGTAAGGGACCTAGGAGGTGGAAAAAGTGGTTAATTGCAAGCAATTGCTGTTTTGGAAAGAAATTGAAAACTTAGGGTTTCATTGTTCTTCATTCTGCCCGGTTTTGTAGCTCATAGTTAGAGGCCGAATTGGCCTTGGCTTAAAACATGAAAGTTGTAGGGAATGATATTTTAGAGGTTCCTACAAAATTTCATGTCAATCGGAGTAGTGAAGCTTGAGAAAAGTCGAAATTACCCTTGCTGTCCTGGTTTTACCCGAATTTGGGAATTGTTTCTGTAATTGGTTATTTTGGTTAGGAATGCTTCCGAATTGGTTGTTTAGGCCTTCTAATGAAATGTACCCCTGTTTCTTAGCTTTTAGTTGGTTTTGGAATTTCTGGATTTGGACTTAGGTAGCCTGATTTATGATGTTTGCACTAGAATGCGTTCTGCAAATCTGTTTTTGCGGTTCTGGTGTAGTATCTTGCATTTTTGACCTGGTTACACTCAAACACCTGTGGCCAGTATCTTGCATTTTTAGCCTATCTCGTTGGAGTCCGAGTTGTCTTTGGTCCAAGTGTTTTCCGCTGGACATTTTATAACCCGCTTGAGTTAGTTTTGTGTTTGGTTTATGAAACCCTAGTTATTTTCGTCCTCCGATCCAAATATTCCCTTTTCACTATAAAGACGTCTTTATACGTTTTACTTATCATTTGCCGGTTTTTCTTTGATTTCACTTACTTGTTTGATAGACTGTAATATTCTTTCTCATTTACTCTTTGGTTTTCTCGGTGACTGAGGTAATATCCGGAAGGATATTTGCACGTTGTTTTACGTAAATAGGTGAGTGTTCCTTGTTTGTTATATTTCCTTGACTTATTGGCTTGTTATTATTGATTGATAATGTGTTAAGTGCTTTCAATGATTGTTAAAACGAGTTTTCTAGGCGAGTGTGTACTTTATCGCACTCGACCTAAATAAATGTGAAATTTTCAATGATTAATGATTAAATGCTAGTTGCGCATGAATGTAAGCCGTTTGGCTGAACTGGGCCCTGCCCTTCGTTACCGATCGACTCGAGCCAGAAGCGGACTCGGTCGGGCGATATGGTGACCCTGGGTGTGAACGTTTGGTATACTCGAGTATTACCTTGAAGTCTGGTGGAGCCCGGCCAATGTCTGGGAAGAGGGTGAATGAAATGAACGAACGAACGAGGGTTTTACTTACAAAAATGCATTTTCAAGTGAATGGAGGAATAAGGGGAATGTCAGGAGAACGAACGAACGAACGAACGAACAAATGGCTCCTTGTGAGCCTGTATCCTTTTAATGTATGTGTTATTATCGTTTTCCATTGTAAATGTTACTTGAATTATTGAAATTCTATATTTAATGTTTTGGATGGATTGCTGCTTATGTGTTCGGAACCTCACTGAGCTTTTAGCTCATCCCTTTAGTTTTGTTTTCCTTAACAGGGGAAGGCGAGCAAGGACGAGAGCTCTGTATAGACTAGCTTGGTCTAGTTCTTTGGTTTTGTATTGGTTCTCGCCCTAGTGCTTGGCACGGGATGGTTGTATGGTGAATTGAGAACCTTTGTATATTCGACGGTTGTACTTCCTTCTGAGATAACAATGTATATAATTTTGTTTTAAGTTTTGGATCCTTGTTTTGCTCTTTCTTGTGGTTTTATTTCTGATTTGCTTGAGTGAGTGACTGAGTCCTGGCGAGAGCTGGGCAGACGGTCCGCCGAACCCTTTGGTTCGCCTTAGGGGGAGGTGGGGCTGTCACAGGTGGTATCAGAGCCTGCTTCGCGTGGTCTCTGCGCGGAGTGAGCCTGGACTGAGTAGTGAATAGGTATGAAGGATTTAAGTGCTCGTTCGAGCATAAGCTATGAATTGTGAATTGTTATAGGCCTTAAATGTTCTTATGACATCTGAGGACCATAGATAGGTACGTCAGGTGGGAATTTCGATTGTAGATAGTTTACTCTTGGGACTGGCCAGCTCGAGAGGTGAGTTATCTTATTTCAGATTCTGGTGCCTGAGTACTCCAGAGTTGAGACGGTACTAAGTACTTGAGATTTGTATTTTGGGAATATGAACAGGCTTTGTCTGGCTAGAATAAGTATAAGAGGTTAATGGACATTGAGTCGGATAGAAAGTGACGTGAGAGACCGGACGGGGTTATTCTAACTGGGTGTGGGACGATATATCCCTTTTCTTTTGATTCGCCCGTATATTGTCACTACATGCCGTCAGTTGTGTATCTGTGTATATGAATATCTGCCTGACTTGAGACGTATCTGTATATTTGATTATTTATTTCCTTGATATGTTTATGTGGTGTGTTATGTGTGTATATGTTTATTTGGGTATTTGGCGCCCTAAATTTTAGTTACTTTAGTCACCTTATTGCGTTTATTCATTAAATTATTTTTTTTTAAAAAAAAAAGAGTAAAGAGAGGGGAAAATATATATGGAGGGAAGACGTAGTCAAGGACGAGGTCGTGGCCGTGGGACTAAGCGAGCCCAGGAGCCAAGAGAAGAAAGGGAAACAGAGTTGAACAAGAGCAAGGACCAAGGGTAGAAATCGGAGACCAAATGGCGACGGCGATGCAACAGATGACGAATACTTTGGCACGACTGGTGGATCAACAAGGCCAAATGGCCGTGAATCAACCGCAGAACCCTGAAATCGGAGAAGACAAGGCTCTTGAAAGGTTCCAGAAGTTTGCTCCTCCAAAATTCCTTGGAGGGCCCGATCCGGACGTAGCTGAACAATGGGTAGAAACCATGGTTAACATCTTCACAGCTCTAAACTACACTGAGCAAAGGCAAGTGAACTTTGCAGTGTTCCAATTTGAGGGACCGGCCCGAGCATGGTGGAACGTGATTAGAGCAAAGTGGGAAAGAGAACAGACCGTATGGACATGGGCGAATTTCATAAGGGAATTTAACGAGAAGTACCTCCCTTCTTTAGTCCAAGAGAGGAGAGAGGAGGAGTTTATTGGGTTACGCCAGGGAACGCTAAGTGTGGCCGAATATGAAACGAAATATACAAGACTATCCAAGTTTGCTTCTGAATTGGTGGCCACAGAACGGCGAAGAGTAAGACGGTTTATACAGGGATTAAATTTGGAAATCCAAGAAGCATTAGCGGCGGTACAAGTGAACACGTTTACGGAGGCCCTTGAGAAAGCTCAAAGAATCGAGACTGCAAAGGCACAGATAAAAGCCTCCCAGACCCGGAAAAGGGGTACATCGGGCAGTGTAGTGGAGGAATTAAGTGAAACAATAACACCTCCTAAAGTGCAGAAAGTGAACCCGTTACTCCGCCCACCATGGACATTAGGGGCGGTAGATGAAAGGTCTACTAAAGAAAGCCAAATCGGACCTGGGAAAAGTTTTCAAGAAAGCCAAAAGATGGCTTCTCACGTGGTCTGTGGATACTGTGGAAAGGCAAATCATGCCGAAAGCAATTGTTGGAGAAAAGGACGGAAATGTTTAATCTGCGGAAGTGGCGATCATCAAGTTAGCAACTGTCCGAGGAGACAGTCACGTGAAAGCAATACTCCGCAACTGGATGGAGCTAAATCACAAGTGAATGAAAGAGGGAAACGAACTAGTGTACCGGCAAAGGTTTATGCTTTAGACAACCGACAAGTTCCGGACTCGTCTGAGGCAACTGAAGGTAAAATTTCGAGGACGAAATTCTCTTAAGGGGGAGAGAGTGTGAGGACTTGCAAATTCCTTACATATTTCTTGAAAATTTCCTTTTATTTGGAAATTATTATTCTATACCATATTGCTACTTAATCACCCTAGAAAAAGTGCCAATGATCATAGGAAATTAGGGTTTTCCTTTCCGATTTCATTCGAAGTGAAATAGGGTTTTTCGTGTATCCGTCGTGTAATTATCCGATACGGAGCGAGGATCAAATTTGGTGCTTAAGAGTGACTTTTGGGTGAGAAATAATATGTGATTAAAAGAAATGATAAAAAGTTAGTGAATAGGAAGTAAAAACCCTAGTACGTGTGATTTAAGGAAAAACGGTGTGAACCGACGTGAACCGTGCACTACCGATTGAACACACAGCTTGACCACCACTTACCATACAAGCTCATTAATATTTGAGCAAAATATCTCCTTATTTCCAGCTGGCTTTGACCGAAATTTAGGGCTAAAATGCAAGGAAAGAAAAAGAAATTTTTGTTGGCTTTGGTGGTGACAAGTGTCACACCCCTATGGCTCCTTGACCAAGCTAAGTCCAACCTTCTTATCATCTTGTTGGCTTCAATTTCCCTTCATTTTTCTGCTGCTTGGCCGAGACAAAGAGAGGAGAAAGTGAGAGCAAGAAACAAACTTCCTTCATCTTGAGTTGAGCCATCCAAGTGAGGAACAAAATTCTAAACCGATTAAAGTGTGAGTGGTGAACTTGGGAAGCTAAGGGAAACAAAAATTCCAAGAGAAGGTGAAGTATTACTCTTGCAAGCTTCATTTGTTGAGGTATAAGGTCTACCCATGGCTTTGGTTCTTTTATTTTGGTTTAAGTTTTTATATAATTCATGTTTTGGTTAGATTAGTAGTGATACAAGTTGTTGTGATGATTTTAAAGGTGATATATGTAAGTTAGGGTTTGATGATTTCTCCCTATACTTACTATATGGATGATATATGTTGTATCTAAGCTTATATAGGAGGTTGTGGTGGTGGATTGAGGCAAGAAATGAAGAAAGTTTCCATTGAATCCCAAAATTCCAGATTTCTGGAAAATTATAGCCCTATTCTGTCCGGTTTTATTACATCATGTTAAATGACGAATTAGGCTTAGGATAAAACATAAAAGTTGTAGAGAATGATATTTTATAGGTGTCTACAAAATTTCAGCTCGATCGGAGCAACGTAACCTGTGAAAAGACTAAAATACCCTCGTTGCCCTAGGATGTTTCCAGTGATCCGTTTTAGACAGTTCATCCGTTTGGCTGTGTTTATTCACTATGATCCGTGCCGATTTAGCCATTTTCCAAAACATGAAAGTTTTATTACTCTGTCTTAGGTTTTAAACGCCTCAAAGAACGCCTTAAACGGACTTTGGTAGCCTGAGATATGACCATTTAAATGTAGTACGGTTACTTAGCCGATTAGTTGGAACCTGGTTCTGTGAACTGGGAATTTGATTAGGTTACACTAGAAATTAGACCAAGTGATCTTCATGAAAGTTGTAGAAATTTATCTTAGCTTCGAAATGGTATAAGTTTCACACCAATCCGATAAGCGTAGCCTCGGATGTGTCCTTTCCGCAAAACCCTATCAAATCTGTCTTTTACTAAAGCTCATTTCCGCACTTGTTGTTCACTTGAATTTTTGTACTTATATGACTTTGAGCCTATGGAATGGCTATTGAAATGAGATGATATTGTGTGTGACTTTGGGATTGATTGAGGAAAACAATGAAACCATAAATGGCTGGAAAAATAGGTAAATACAATGGGCGTGCTGCCCAAATTTTCGCTCGAGGGCTAAGTTTCTATTTGAACTTGTATACTTTTGTTTGGCCAATACCATGACCGGCTTTCCCTTTTAAAACATGATACCTCTTTAGTTTAACACTTCAAATGCTACTTACTCCTTCCCAAAATATAGAGGTATGATTTAGGATTTTTTCGGCCACAAGTGAACCATTTTTAAGTGAGGTTTTAAGTGTGAACATAAGGTAGTATTGTCCTCCTTTTCACATGATTTTATCATGACATTTAGTCTATACTAGCTGCTTGGGTATGAGGTGATTTTGAACTATCTAAACGATTCCGAAAACAATATTTTTAGCCTATCTCGTTGGAGTCCGAGTTGTCTTTGGTCCAAGTGTTTTCCGCCGGACATTTTATAACCCGCTTGAGTTAGTTTTGTGTTTGGTTTATGAAACCCTAGTTATTTTCGTCCTCCGATCCAAATATCCCCTTTTCACTATAAAGGCGTCTTTATACGTTTTACTTATCATTTGCCGGTTTTTCTTTGATTTCACTTACTTGTTTGTGCTAGATAGACTGTAATATTCTTTCTCATTTACTCTTAGGTTTTCTCGGTGACTGAGGTAATATCCGGAAGGATATTTGCACGTTGTTTTACGTAAATAGGTGAGTGTTCCTTGTTTGTTATATTTCCTTGACTTATTGGCTTGTTATTATTGATTGATAATGTGTTAAATGCTTTCAATGATTGTTAAAACGAGTTTTCTAGGCGAGTGTGTACTTTATCACACTCGACCTAAATAAATGTGAAATTTTCAATGATTAATGATTAAATGCTAGTTGCGCATGAATGTAAGCCGTTTGGCTGAATTGGGCCCTGCCCTTCGTTACCGATCGACTCGAGCCAGAAGCGGACTCGGTCGGGCGATATGGTGACCCTGGGTGTGAACGTTTGGTATACTCGAGTATTACCTTGATGTCTGGTGGAGCTCGGCCAATGTCTGGGAAGGGGGTGAATGAAATGAACGAACGAACGAGGGTTTTACTTACAAAAATGCATTTTCAAGTGAATGGAGGAATAAGGGGAATGTCAGGAGAACGAACGAACGAACGAACGAACAAATGGCTCCTTGTGAGCCTGTATCCTTTTAATGTATGTGTTATTATCGTTTTCCATTGTAAATGTTACTTGAATTATTGAAATTCTATATTTAATGTTTTGGATGGATTGCTGCTTATGTGTTCGGAACCTCACTGAGCTTTTAGCTCATCCCTTCAGTTTTGTTTTCCTTAACAGGGGAAGGCGAGCAAGGACGAGAGCTCTGTATAGACTAGCTTGGTCTAGTTCTTTGGTTTTGTAATGGTTCTCGCCCTAGTTCTTGGCACGGGCTAGTTGTATGGTGAATTGGGAACATTTGTATATTCGACGGTTGTACTTCCTTCTGAGATAACAATGTATATAATTTTGTTTTAAGTTTTGGATCCTTGTTTTGCTCTTTCTTGTGGTTTTATTTCTGATTTGCTTGAGTGAACGACTGAGTCCCGGCGAGAGCTGGGCAGACGGTCCGCCGAACCCTTTGGTTCGCCTTACGGGGAGGTGGGGCTGTCACAGCCATGACTCCAATCTCTTCTTCGGATTCACTAGAAGATTCAACTAATTTAGATGCCAATTTTAACCTAGGGGATGAAGATGACGGCTTTGCTCATTCCTTAGTTTCCATCTTCAATCTACATGTTGTCTTCTCTATCTCAGGATCATATTGCAATGCACCTGTACGAGAAGATCGAGACATAAATTAGCACCAGAATAAAAAGAAAATAAAAATAAAAATCCAAAGAAAATAAATCAATAAAGGCACCAGTCCCTGGCAACGGAGCCGAAATTTGTTGGCTTGTCAAACCAGTAAAAAAAATAAAAATTCCTACTCTAATAATATGAATTCGAGTGTAGCGGTAAGTAGGGTCGTATCCACAGGAACTGGGTGATTTTTTTTTTGTGAAGACAATAAATAAAAAGGAGGATTATGAGAAATTAACTAAATACCTCATTGAAAAAAATAAAGACAGTAACACAAATTAAATAAAACTAAACCAAGAAAAAGCAATATTCTAGTCAAAGGTCTAATCTCCACTTTGGTTCATTTAACTGATCATCGATACAAAGGTAAAATCAATTATTCATAAATAAACTAGTTATAGTTGTCATTGAGTTCTGATAACCTGTTTCTCCTTACTGTTTCGATAACCACAACAAGATCTGTGACTGTTTCTCTTGCCAGTTCTAATCAACAAACACACAAGCTCTGTTCATTTAAACTAGATTATATATTCTCATGGCATAAATTCAAAAATTTCTTCTACAATCAAATTATATCACTGGCCACAAATACTAAAACTATCAAACAATTACGGATTTGATATTTTAGATAGCAGTAGATTATTCCTACAATTAAATAGTGGTCAATTATTTAATCGTATAAAATAATCATGATTATGAATGAATAGGAAATATATAAATACTCATAAATAAATGAAACAAATAATTCAAATTAGATCTCACTGTATTGTTGAACCAAAGCTTCAATTATCCTTCAACTAGAAAAGAAACTAGCTGCTTCTCATGGTGGTTTCGCAGCCACGAGAAATACTAGGGTTTATTAGAGAGAAAAAAAAGACAAGGAATAATGGCCAGGGCCGAAGGGTTCCATGCTTCATTTTTTCCTACCGAGACTAGCCTGACCTCGCAACCAAAGAAAACATATCCATCCAGAAAACTAATTAGAGTTCCTTTTCACCTATGCTTCTTCAAACTTCCAATAAGGAAAGGATTAAGACTCCTATTCAACTAATACTACTAGATGGAAACAATTGATTATATATTTCTAAAGACAACAATAGTCTTCCAATGCCCCAGTAAAGCTTCAAATGGTGGCCCACTTCAAATCCCGTAAGCTTGGATTTCACATCAAGTGAAGACGTGGTCACACCTTATAAAGTGTTGTCTTCTGGAAATTCGACTTTTAATGCACTTTTTACTCCATTCTTACCATAAATTCCTAAAAACAACATAAATATTAGTAGCATTTAGCAATTAACACCATCTTTTGGCAAAATGAAGGGGGAGATATTCACAAATATAGTGCACAATTAGCCTTCTAACAGTAAACTTGTAAGTATTCCATTTTGTCATTGGCCTCTGGCAGAAGTAGAAGTGATGTTGAACTTGGCCAATGTTTCCTTGTAGTTCCACTTAGTTCTGTGAGGACTTGAAAATTCACCTATATTTTCCTTATAATTCTCTTTTATTTTGAATAAATTAATTTATAATTCCTTTACTACTAATTTTACTCCCTTAACAGTTGTATTAATTAATAGAGCTGAGAGTTTTACTTTACTTTTATAGTTAGAGTAAGTTAGGGTTTTGATGCATGTAGGTAGTGTGATCACTTGGTGAGTTGTGTGTACTAAATTTGGTGGATAAGAGTGGGTATTAAGTAAGGGGAAGTATTGTGAGAACCCGTAATTTTCTTATTTTCTAGGTTTTATTCTTTTTAATTGCGTGCTTTTCTGCATTTTCTTTATTAGGAAAATTTGCTAGATAATTTTTATGAGTAAATATAGTTTTTAAATGATTTTTCTAGTATCGGTTAGTTTTTGAGAAATTAAGAGCGTATACCGGATATGGGACCCACTAGTGCGTTAAGTTCGGTAAAATTCGGCCAGTTAGGTTAAGTTTTGGATACCGGGTTTATTTTAGCAGATGTTAAGAGATAATTAGAGGTTACCCAATGGATGAGAGTTGGAGAGACAAAAGGATAGCCATGCATTAATGAGAGTGACAAGTGTCACTTGGAGATTCAATCTTGCATTTGACCACAATTTACCACTTTACCAATTAATACAAAAATTGACCAAAATCATCTTCATTTGCAAGCTTCTTTGGCCGGCCATCTTCAAGAGAAAAGAAGAGAAAACTCTCAATTTTTCTTGCCTCCAATCTTGTTCAATCTCTTAGTTCAACCGATTAAACTTGGATTTCCTCCATAAAAACCCTTAGTTTAGTGATTGTGAGGTTGTTAGTGAAGTGGTTTGGAAGACCAAGGTGCTAAATTGTCTCCTTTCTTGAGTTGATAAGGTGAGTAGCTAAGGAACCTCTCTTTTCTTCTTAATGATGTGTAATTAGTGGCTTGTAGTAGTCTAAGAGGTGATTTTGTGGGCAATTCCATGACTTTTGGTTGAGATTGGTGAATTTTTCTATTTATTTATGATTTTTCTGTTTTTATATGTTTAATATTGGTTGGCCATGGATGATGGTTGGGAATGGTCTAGAATGAAGCTATAGTGCGTAAATTGTAGCGAATTGCGGTAAATTTCCACTTTGTGCGGAAAATTCCAGATTAGGGTTTCCATTTTTCCCCATTCTGTCCGGTACTGTTTCTCCTAGTTAGAGGCTGAATTGGCCTTAGTGTAAAACATGAAAGTTGTATAGAATGATGTTTTATAGTTGCCTACAAAATTTCAGCCCAATCGGAGCAATGTAGCTGTGAAAAGACCAGAAATACCCCTGCTGCCCTGTTTCTGTCCGAAACTGATAATCAGCTTCTGTAATTGGTTAGTTTGACCGGGAATACTACTGATTTGGTTGTCGATGTCTTCTTAAGAATTATAGCCTTGTATCTTAGCTTTCAAATGGATTTGGAATTACCTGAATCGGAGTTGTGTGTGCTGAGATATGCTTGAATGAATCGGGACTGCTAGTTGAATTTCACAGTGAGCTCCGAACTGGAAAATCTGGGGTTGTTTTGGTAAATTTGACCTAGTTAGGGTGAGAACTGGACTAAGTAGTCTTCATAAAAGATATAGCCCTCTGTCTTAGCTTCGAAACGGTATAACTTTCACTTCAATCCAATAAGCGTAGTTTCGGTTATGTCCGATACGCTAAGTAGCGGTGAATCTATCTTTTTGGTTCCTTAGCTTAAAGCTCATTTCCGGTCATTTTCCTAACTAAATCTTGTACTTGAATGACTTTGAGCCTATTGAATGGCTGTTGTGATGAATTTATATTGCGTATGACTTTGGGATTGATTGAGGAAAATAATGAAGCCATAAGTGGTTGGGAAAATAGGTAAATACAGAGGGCATGCTGCCCAAAATTTTAGGGCTACGCGATTCCTTCAATTGAGTTGATCTGAGTACAAATGAAGGGTTTTGGGGGTTGTTTGTAACCCTAGGACCAACTGTTATCTTTTTGCTCAAAAGTCATATTTTATTCTTTTGTACTAGTACTTAACCTGGAAAGACGTACGACATGTAGTCGAGCCTCACTTGTGCATTCCGTTTACTCGATTTTGGATGTGAAACCTTCAATTGGTTTACTTTGATGATTTTAGGGTTTCTTGGCGATTAAAGCCAGTTTGAAGTGAAAACTTTTGAAGTATCTGTACTTGAACCGGTGAGTGTACCACTCCCCTCATTTGCTGTTTAACTTGGTTTCTGCCCCTGCAATCTGCGATTTAAATGACTGCACTATCTGTTTATTCTGTTTGAGACGAGGGTGTACTTTATCACACTATTTCTCTTGTCTGTCCATATGCCTATTTACTGTTATAATCTGTTAACTGTATCTGAGTCTGTTCGGACGTCGTTTGGAGGCTGGTATCCAACGACCTTTCTGTGACCTCTGAGCTCAACACCTGTGGCTAGTTACTCAAGTCGGGCCGGCAAGGGCCTGGTCGATTAGATAACGAACCACGGTAGTCTGTTTTGGGAATCTTTGGGTATTGAGACTCTTGATTCCAGTATACTCGAGTATTACCATTACTGTTCCTGAATGGAGTTCGGGCCCGGTAGGGTTTGTTTGGTGGACAGAAATTGGTGTAAAATGGGGTCTACGGATATGTTGGTTCTATTTACGTTGACGGAGAGTCAACGGGTTCAGATCAAGTACTGCAAATGGAAATCTGGCTCCTGAGAGCCACTTGTATCCTTTCCCTTTGAATCACTGTGTCTAAATGCTTTCCTTTATATCTGGTATATGTATCTGATTGATTCAACGTGAAAGGCCATGATTTTACCCCTATATGTTTGGTACCTCATTGAGCGTAAGCTCACCCCTTTCTGTTGCCTTTGTTTTCCTTACAGGGGACAAACTTGGAAATCACGGTTTTGGAAGAAAATGGTCAAGCTAGTATATATGTCATGTTGTTAAACTCTTTTGAAAATGAAGCCCTAATTGTATTTTGTGTAATATGAGTACCTCGGATCGCACTGTATGTTAATTTGTTCAAGACTTCAATGTAAATATATGTATAAGTGTTTAACCTTGTCTATTAAATGTAATCCGTTGAGACTATGATTCTATGGTTTGATAGGCATGTTCTCACCTTAGTAGTTTCCAATTGTTCATTTTCTTTGGGTCCTATCGCGCATACTATATTGGGTTTGTGTGAATCGACTCCGTAGTCCTGGCGAGAGCTGGCAGGCGGTCCGCCGAACCCTTTGGTTCGCCTTAGGGTGAGGTGGGGCTGTCACAAGTATGTGATTAGAAGTGTTAAGGATAAGTTAGTGAATCATAATTTAAAATAAAAGTACAAGAGAATTAAGAAAGTAGGTTTAAACTGACTCGAGCCATTTGTACCGGTCGAAGAAACCACTTGACCAATACTTTCTTACCCTAATTTTCTTATTTTCCTATCATTTATGCTTCTCTAATTTAACCCTAAGGTCAGCCAAAATTTTTTACCAAAAAACAAGAGGAAAAGAAACAAAAACAAGAGGAAAATTGGTGGCTTGCCAAGTGTTGGACATCCATTCAACCTTTGACCAAGAAGCTTTCTTCCATTCTTATCTTTCCTTGCACAAAATTTCCTTCATTTCTTCATCTTCTTGGCTGTGAGATTGGAGAGGAAAAGAGAGAAGAAGAACCACCAAGTTCATCTTGATTCTTGCCGTGTTTAAGTTAGAATCATAAAACTAAACCGAACAAAATTACTCAAAAGAAGCAAGGAAGCTTGTAGTGGAGAGTTTTTGGAGAGGAAAGCTTGGTTCTTCACTTTCTCAAGGGGGTTTGAAGGTACTAAGTTGGACAACTTCTTTTCTCTTTCTTATTTTGCAATTTACGGTGAAGATAGCTTAAAAATTGGAATTTTATGGCTGATAACCTAGATTTGGTGATGATTTGTGAAATTTCAACCTAGGGTTTTATGATTTTAGCCTTGATTTATGTTGTTCATCCATGATATTTTGATATTGAGCTTGGTTATGGACTTGTATGATGATTGGTAGCTTTATTGTGACTTTTTAGCTTCTAGATAGGAATTTCCAGCTTTATTAGAGATTTTCCAGCTTTGATATTGTGATGTATATATGCTAGAAGTGAGCCTTAATTGGATGGTTTTATGGCTAGTATGAGAACCGAATTTATCTTATTACTTGTGGTATTGATTTGGGCTGATTTGAGAAGAAAATGTAGCCTTGAAAATGGCTGGAAAATTTGGGAAACACAAAGGAAATGCTGTCCGTTTTATTTCTTGAAGTTCAAGTGAGTGAAATCGGAACTTGAGCGGTGATTCTTAGTTGAATTGAACTTAGGTTGTTTAGGGTATTTGAATTCCCCTTAGTAGGGATGTATAAGTTGAAATTTTTGCCAAAACCTAAAAAATTTATAAGGAGGAAGTAGAGACCACTTTAAACACGATTTTCTAGTTTCTTATACCAAGTTGCGAACTTAAAAGTTTTAAACGTTTCTTTATCGAAACCAAAAAAGTGAGCACGAATTTTCTAGGGTTTAATAAGAAAAATGAGTACTACTTAAATGAGTTCTATTTACTTGGTTTTCTTTAAGCGAAACTTCTATATTTTTGAAACCCTAATTGATTGCAAGTGGTTATATGATATTTTATCGCAGATTTTGACTCTAGCCAGGGAGTTGAACCTGAGCTTGGTTCTGGAAAGCAATAAATCATTGGTGAGTGTTTCCAAGTGCATGATTGAACTTGATACTTGAATGAAATGCTTTGCTAATGCGATTGGATAGTACTTGACTAGTTTGGACGGGCAAGGATGTACTTTATCGCACTTGCCCTAATGTAACTTATTACTGTGTGCTGGTTACTATTGGCTTGATATATATATGTGTATGACTTGAATACTATTTGAAATTCCAAAAAACCCTGTGGCTAGTTAATCGAGTCGAGCCGGCAAGGGTCTGATCGATTAGACAACAAACCCTGGGTCTACTGCTTTGTCGAGTGGAGTGTTATCTCCTCGACTAATTGGTATGCTCGAATATTACCACCACTGTTTACATTAGAGTTTGGGCCCGGTAGGGGGATTGGATGGTGGATGGAGATTGGAGTTAAGTGGCCACTACTGGACTGGTTACTCTACTTGAAAGTTGACGGAGTGTCAACTACTACTCGGTAATGCTATGGTCGAGTTAGCCCGCAAAAGCGACCGTATCCTTTTACCTGGAAATGTTGGATTGTGACGGCCCCACCTTCCCCTAAGGCAAACCAAAAGGTTCGGCGGACCGCCTGCCCAGCTCTCGCCGGGACTACGGATCCGGAACGAGCGTAAACCCTACCAACCGCTCAAAATAACTTCGAGAAGATAACATTCACTGTCCGAAACCCAAACAAGCACAACAACTTTAGATAACCCTAGAAAAGAACATTTGCAAACCAAATCAACTTAGGAACATGGTTAAACACTTTTATATACACATGGTTGCAAATTTACAATTCAAAAGGGAGTTGTTTGGTTAAAATACATTTAAGATTTTCCAACCATCGAGGAGCTATACAAAAGAATACTAAAACTAGCTCAACTCAAGCTTCAAACATCATAGTCTTCAAAAGGTGATTTCCTGTAAGGAAAACAAGGATAACGAAACGGGGTGAGTTAGAAGCTCAATGAGGTACCAAAAATATAACAGTAGAGATCATAAGAAAACATTTATAGGACACATATCCGCATCAAGTAAAAGAAATGAACGAGCATCACAACTTAAAGGATACAGGTGGCTCTCAGGAGCCAAATTCCCGTTGCAATACTTGATCCAGCCTTGTTGACCCTCCGTCAACGTTCAAATAAAGGAACCAGTCTAGTAGATCACCACTTTAACGTCAAAATCCCGTTCACCAAACATACCCCTTACCGGGCCCGAACGCCAAACAGGAACAGGAATGGTAATACTAGAGTATACCGGAATCAAGAGTCTCAATACCCAAAGATTCCCCCAGGAACAGGCATCCATGGATTGTCAATTATCTCGACCAAGCCCTCGCTGGCTCGATTTAATTAAGTCCCCATGAGGTTGAGCTCAGGTTTAACAGGAAGGTCGTTGGATACTCTTCCGAACGACATCATAACAAGTGCAAGTAACAAGTTCAAGTACATGACAAGTACAAGTAATAGATTCCAGTTTGTTCAGTACAGGCAAGAGAACGAGTGTGATAAAGTACACCCTCGTCTCATACAAGATAAATAGTCAGGAAAGACATTCAACTAGCAATTTACAAGTACAGGAAACCAGTTTAGCAATAATTCAGGGGAGTGATTGTGACGCCCCGAAAAAAAATGAGTTTGAGAACCCGGAAATTTTCTAATTTTCTAGGGTTTATTTTTTAAACGCCCGCCTTTTCTACATTTTCTTGATTAGAAAAATTCCCCAGATAAAGTTTATGAGCAAAAATAGTTTTAAAATGATTTTTCTAGTTTCGGTTAGTTTTTGAGAAATTAAGAGCGTATTTTGAACGTGGGACCCGCTAGTGCAGTAAATGCATTATATTTTTGACAACTTGTTGGAATTTTGTATTAAGTGATATATTTTATAATGTGTTAAGATATTTGTATTGGAGAGACAAAAAGATAAGTTTTGAACCAAAAGGGTGACAAGTGTCATCTTCCTATTCAACCTTGACTTTGACCATTATTTCTTACCTTTACTAATACTCAATTTTGACCCAAAAATCACCTAAATTTCTGCAAGCTTGGCCGAACCTCTTGGAGCAAAAATACAAGAAGAAAGCCTTCAACTCCAACTCCATTTCTTGCTCAATCTTGTGAATCAACCGTTAAACTTTCGAATTCCTCCACAAAAGTCACTTGTTTAGGAAGATTGAAGGTAGTGGTGGAGTGATTAGAGAAGGCAAAGGACTAAGCCATCAACTTTCTTGATATTTCAAGGTTCATGTCTAGCAATCCTTTCTTTGTTCTTGATTATGCTAAATTAGAGACTTGTGATGGCTAAAGAGATGGTTTTATGGATTATATCTTGATTTTGGTTGAATTGGTGAAGTTTTATAATTATTGGGGATTTTTCTGTTTTCATATGGATATGATTATGGGGTCATGTATGATGATTGGAAATGATGTTTAATGATTCTAGAAGGTGGAAAAAGTGGAAGGTTGCAAGTAAATTCTGTTTTGGAAGAAATCTGGAAAATTAGGGTTCTTGGTTCTTCATTCTGTCCGAAATTTTTGGTCCTAGATATAGGCTGAATTGTCCTTGGCTTAAAACATGAAAGTTGTAGGGAATGACATTTTAGAGGTACCTACAAAATTTCAGGTCAATCGAAGTAGTGTAGAATGAGATAAGTCGAAATTACTATTGTTGTTCTGGTTTACCCGAAATTGGGATTTGCTACTGTAATTGGTGGTTTTGGCTGGAATTGCTTCCGAATTGGTTGTTGAGGCCTTCTGATGAAATTTATCCCTGTTTCTTACCTTTCATCTGGTTTTGGAATTTCTGGATTTGGACTTGGAGAGCCTGAGTTATGATGTTTCCGCTAGAATGCGTTCTGTGAATCTGTTTTTGTGATTCTGGTGTAGTATCTTGCATTTTTGACCTGGTTACACTCGAAACTGGGTTGAGTGACCTTCTACAATATTGTAGCCCTATCTCTTAGCTTCGAAACTGGGTTGAGTGACCTTCTACAATATTGTAGGCCTTTGGTACCATTACCGCAAAAGGATGTCAAAAGCTGTTTTTCTGGTTTTGAGCTTAACTTTCATTTCCGGACTTTTCCCTAGCTTGACTTGTACTAGTACTACTTGGAGCTTGCTGAATGGCTATTGGATGAACTTGTTGTTGTGTGTATACCTTTGGGTTGGAATGAGAAAAATAATGAAGCCATGATGGCTGGAAAAGTTAGCAAATTCAGGGGAAGTGCTGTCCGAACTTTGAAGGGACTTGTTTGCATTGAGTTTGTGATCTAAGACTTGGATTTGTGCAAGGCAATGATATATGATGGATGGTTGCTGAGCCATTGAGGTGAGTGACCCTAAACTATTTCCAAAGTACTTGTGAAATGTTTCTTGCATTAATTATTCGATTGCATATCATGCGTGCTTGCATGTGAATTCATGACATGATTTGGCTTCAATGAGTTCTGGGAAAGTCTTGTGCTGGACACCAACGTCTCCACTCTGTTTATGGTTCATGTTCATGGTTATCTGGAGCACCGATGTTGCTCCCACTTTCGTGAGTTCGTGAGTTAATGTTAAATGAAATATTTGAGCGTTGGGTGTTCAAGTGCAATGATTTCACCGGCTCACGAGAGCACTAAACGGACATTTGATCTCTGAATCATGACATCATCGAAATCATCGAAATGCAACATTGCGAAATATATTTGCTTAATGATTTTGCTGGTTACTCGCTGAGCTTCTAGCTCACCCCAAAAATATTTTATTCCCCTCCACAGGGCTCAAGGCGAAGGCAGGACTTGTTGTGCTTATTCACGTGAATGGATGGCCTTTATGTTGTACAATTTGGATTTGGAATCATTTTATGTATAGTTGAGAATTATTTCCGCTTCGCTTTTGACATGTAATTATTGGAGAATTTGATGTAATATTTGAGATTTTATCTTGTAATCTATTTGAGGAATATAGTGAACGACTGAGTCCCGGCGAGAGCTGGGCAGGCGGCCCGCCGAACCCTCTGGTTCGCCTTAGGGGGAGGTGGGGCTGTCACAGTGGTACACTCACCAGTTCAATTAAGGATAACTTCAAAAGTTTCCTTCCCAAGTGTGGCTTTAATCGTCGGCACCTCCTAGAACAATCAAGGCAAACACTTAAGACTCGACTCCAAGACCTAGTATGGAATTCGCAAGTGAGACTCGGTTACGAGCCATATGCCTAGTCAAAAGAGCCATTAATGCAAAGCAAAGAGGTGACCTCGGAGTGAAAAGGTAACAATTAGTCTTAAAGGCATGAACAACCTCAAAGCCCTACCTACAATGACTGACCAACTCCAAATTTGAAGTAGAAAATGAAAGTAAAGTCGATACTAGGAAAACAGGATTTTCCAGTTTCGCGCAACCCTATATGAAAAATCATATCTCAAGTTTTGTAAGCCCAAAATTAGTAAAAGTTATACCGTTGGAAAATACATTCAAAGGGCTATAACTTTCCAGAGAACATCATTGTAAGATTCGGAACGCAAGTCAGTCAAATTCAAGTCGCAAGTTGCTGCTTTATCCAGTGGAAGACAGAACAGGTACAATATTTCAGTCAACTTTGAAGAATCACCATAAATTGCACAGACAGAAACAGGGTCTGAAATTTACACGATTTATAGCCCTATGAATCTAGTTTAAAACGCAACAAACGGAACTCAATTCTGGCATTCCTACATCAAGATATAGCAAGTTTCCCGAGCCTGTGCAGAAGCTCCGCGAAAATTTTGACAGCATTTCCCTTGTCTTTCTTTACTTTCCAACCAAACCTCAACACCCAAAATCACAAGCTATCAAACACCTTTAATTAGCGCCACAATAAGGCTCGAATACAAGTCATAAACCGAATCCACATATCACTAGAGTAAAATCATATGGAACGTATAAGTGCAAAATCAAACTAGGACATATGCGGAAACGAAGTTTGGGTTGGGAAACAAAAGGCAGATTTACTGTTGCTTAGCGAAATTAACACAACTGAAGCTATCCTAGTCGAATTGAGGTGTAATTTACACCGTTTCGAAGCTAAGAGAAAGGGTTACAATGTTGAAGAAGGCCACTCTGTCCAGTTTGTAGTACAACTAGGTCAAAATGTCAATGTACCAAACCAGAACCGCATTAACAGGTTAACAAACCGCATTCTGGTTAAATAACCATAATTCAGGCTACCTAAGTCCAATTCAAGTGATTCTAAAGCCATCCGAAAGCTAAGATACCAGGCTATATTTCTTAAGAAGACATCAACAACCAAATCAGTCGTATTCCCAATCAAATTAACCAATTACCAAAGCTGAATTTCAGTTTCGGACAGAAACAGGGAAGCAGGGGTATTTCAGTCTTTTCACAGGCTACGCTACTCCGATTGGCCTGAAATTTTGTAGGAAACTATAAAATACCATCCTATACAACTTTCATGTTTTAACCCAAGGCTAATTCTGTGAGAACCCGTAATTTGCATTTTCTCGGTTTCCGCATTTTTATGGCTTGTTTTCTGCACTTTCTGTATCCGGAAAATTTTCTAGATATTTTTAATGAGCAGATATAGTTTTTGGATGATTTTTCTAGTATCAAATAGGTTTTGAGAAATTAAGAGTGTATACCGGATGTGGGACCCACTAGGGCGAAAAGTTCGGAAAAATTCGACCAATTAGGTTAAGTTCCGGATACTGGGTGAAATTTATCGGGTGTTAAGAGATAAGTAGAGGAGGTGAAGTGATTGATGTGAGAGGGAAAAAGAAGGATAGGAATGCATTAATGAAGTGACAAGTGTCACCTTAAGAGTGGTGGTCACTTATTTGACTTATTTGACTTATTTGACTTATTTGACTTTTTGACCTTTCTTACCAATTGATTAAATATCTCAAAATTACCACAAAAATCACTCTTTTCTTCACCATTGTGGCCGGCCCTCTCTAGCTAAGAAGAAAGAAAAACTCTCCAAGATTCTTGCTTCCATCTTGTTTGAGTGTAATCATCCAACCATTTGATCTTGTTTCTACTCCATAAAATCTCTCCATTTTGTACTAGAAAGTGATTTGGTGAAGTGTTTAAGGAAGCTAAGGTGTCCAACAACTCTCCCTCTCTTGTTTACTAGGTGAGTGGTGATTGAACTTCCTCCTACACTTAATGATGCTTAATTTGTGCCTAGTGGTGGCTAAAGTGCTGAAATTTGTGGTTTATTTCTTGGTTTGAGGTGAATTGGTGAAGTTTTCAATTTATTGATGAATTTTCTGGTTTAATGTGATCATGATGTTGTGGCTATCTATGATGGTTGGTAATGAAGGGTAATGACTCTAATAGGTGTAAATGATTGGAAATTGCAACCAATTTTGGATTTGGAAGGAAATGTGAAAAGTTAGGGTTTCATAACCCCCTTTCTGTCCGGTTTTGTATCATATGGTTAGAGGCCGAATTGGCCTTTTCTCAAAACATCAAAGTTGTAGGTATTAATGTTTTAAAGGTACCTGTAAAATTTCAGATCAATTGGAGTAGTGTAGAATGAGATAAGCCGAAATTACTATTGCTGTTCTGGGTTCATCAGGATGTTAGAACTGCGTCTGAAATGGGTTGTTTTGACTGGAATTGTTTTGGATTTGGGTGTTGAGGTGATGAAATGTATCTTGATGTCCTATCTACTATATGCCTTTGGAATTTCCGCATTTGGACCTGTTTAGACTGAGTTGTACTGATTACAGCATAGTGTAATTTGTAAACCTGCAATTACGGTTCTGGTTTGTTATTTGGCATATTTGACTTAGTTGTACTGGGATTTGGACTGAGTGACCTTCTACATTGTTGTAGCCCTGGTTCTTAGCTTCGAAATGGTGGATCTTACACCCTAATCCGATAATCGTAGTGCCTTTGGTACCAAAACCGCAAAATGACGTCAAAAACTGTTTTCTTGGGTTAAAGCTTATTTCCATTTCCGGATTTTTCTGGTTTCCTTTAATGCTTATATATTCTTATGGAACCTTATTTTGGTAATACTTGGCCTTGGTTTATGACTTGTAAACGAATCTTATTGTGTTTATTTGAATAGTTTTAAGGCTTGTTTTCATGCCGATCATTTCCTAACTAACTTTTGTACTTGTACTACTTTAAGCCTAGTGAACGGCTTTTGGAAATGAGATTATTTATGTATATTGATTTTGAACGACATAAATGATTCCGAAAACAATCTTTCTTAGTCTATCGAGTTGGATGATGATTTATTTTAGTCAAGTGTTTTCCATCGGAAACTTGATAACCTTTTTGGATTTAGTTTTCGCAATTGGTTTATTAACTCTAGTTATTTCCGACCCCAGGTCCAGATACTTTCTTCGATTTACTATAATTAGTTAGATTTTCTTCGATTTATTTGTTGTATTAGATGAACTATAATATTTCTCTTGTTAATTTAGGTTGTCGGTGATTGCAAGTAATATCCGAAAGGATATTTGCACGTTGTTTTGCGTAAATAGGTGAGTGTTCCTTGTTTGTTATATTCTCCTTGACTTCATGACTTGTATTATTGATTGATAATGTGTTAAGTGCTTTGAATGATTTCCAAAACGAGCTTTCTAGGCGAGTGTGTACTTCATCGCACTCGACCTAAATAACTGGGCAATTTTCAAGGATTTAATTATTGAAATGCTAGTTGCACATGATGTAAGCCTTTTGGGCTGAACTGGCCATTGCCCCTTGTTACTGGTCGTCTTGAGCCAGAAACGGACTGGGTCGGGCGATTAGGGACTTGGGTGAACGCTTGGTATACTCGAGTATTACCTTTGAAGGTTGGTGGTAGGTTGATGGAGGTTGGTGGAATCTGGTGAATGAAAAGAATGACCAAATGAGTGAGGGGTTTATTTACAAAAGAAAAGAAAATGCATTTTAAGGAAGGAGAAAATGTCAGGAGAACGAGCGCGCGCGGGAACATTTGGCTCCTTGTGAGCCCGTATCCTTTTAATGTATATGTTATTATTGTTTTCCATTGTACATGTTACTTGAATTCTTGATTTTCTATATTGTCGCTTATGTGTTCGGAACCTCACTGAGCTTTAGCTCATCCCTTTAGTTTGTTTTCCTTAGCAGGGGAAGGCACGCAAGGACGAGAGCTTTGTATAGACTAGCTGGTCTAGCTTTTGATTATTTTTGTAATGGTTCTTGCCCTAGTACTTGGCGGGCTGGTTGTATGGTGGATTTGGAACCTTTGTATATTCGATGGTTGTACTTCCTTTTGAGATCGTAATGTATATAAGTTTCGTTTAAGTTTTTGGATCATTGCTATGTTTTTCGTATGGACTGGATCTGGTTTTTGCTCGAGGATGGAAGTGATCGACTGAGTCCCGGCGAGAGCTGGACAGGCGGTCCGCCAAACCCTTTGGTTCACCTTAGGGGAAGGTGGGGCTGTCACAAATTCGGCCTTTAACTATGAGGAACAGTGCCGGACAGAATGAGGGCAATTGAAACCCTAACTTCCGAAATTTCCTTTCAATGCGGAAATTTTCTGCAAATAGCATCAACTTACACCCTCTAGCTTCATTTTAGATCATTTCCAACCATCATACATGGCCACACCATAACAATCATATTAACACAGAAAAATCATGATGAAATAGAAAAATGTCATCAATCTCAACCTAAATCATGAAATAACACCTAATATCATCACTTCAACTCACATAGGTCACTAATTAAGCATTATTGGAAAGAAAAGAGAAGTCCCTTAGCTACTCACCTTGTAAAGCAAGAAAGGAAGCAACTAACCACCTTAGCCTTCCAAACAACTTCACCAATCACCTCACAATCACTAAGTGGAGGGATTTTATGGAACAAATATAAGATTAAACGGTTGGAATTGAAGATTGAGCAAGCTTGGAGCCAAGAAATTGGAGAGCTTTTCTTTTCTTTTTGCTTAGAGAGAGCCGGCCATGAGCTTGGAATTTTGAGTGATTTTTGGGTCATTTTTTTTTGATTTATTTGGTAAAGTCATGAATAGTGGTCAAAAGGTCAAAAGGTAATATTAGTTCTCCAAGTGACACTTGTCACTATAATTAATACATGGTTATCCTTTTGTCTCTCCACTCTCATCCATATAACAACCTCTAATTATCTCTTAGCACCTAGTAAATTAATCCCAGTATCCCAAACTTAACCTAATTGGTCGAATTTTACCGAACTTTCCGCACTAGCGGGTCCCACGTCCAGTATATACTCTTAAAACCCCTTGGACCAACTTATACTGGAAAAATACTTTTAAAACCCTATTTACTCATAAAATTATTTGGAAAATTTTTTTGTAATAAAGAAAATGCAAAAAAGGCGTATAATTAAATAAAATAAGGCCTAGAAAATAAGAAAATTCAAGGGTTCTCACATGGATACCTAATGATTTGCTGTGTGAAATGTTCTTGCTCACTTTTATGAACTCTTATGCTATCTAGTTTGATATTTTACATTTTTATATAGTGGTCAACTTGCTACTTGAGTCTTGCCTGATGTTTGAAAGCTCACTGAGTTTTGGCTCACCCTATTAGTTTTGTTTTCCATACAGGGGGTACTAGCATAGGCGTGAGGCTGGTACATGCTAGCGTCGTCTAGTTTTTTACTTTTATGATTGTACTCGTGTGATGACCCCATCTCCCCCTAAGGCGTACCCCAGGGTTTAGCGGACCGCCTGCCCAACTCTCGCCAAGACTCACTCACTCACGTCAAGAAAATAAGTTGTGTGAGGACTTGTAAAATCCCTTATTTTTTTCTTAAAATTCCATTTTATTTGGAATTTATTACTTTATAATAGCCTTACTACTCATTCACACCACAATAAGTGCAAACAAACATAGAATCAAGGGTTTTTCCTTTCGTTTTCTTGTTATCGTAAATTAGGATTTTTACATCTTTTCATAGTGTGAGTAATCGGTGCGGAGTGTGTACTCAATTTAGTGATTAAGAGTGAGTTTTAGATGATATTAAATGTGTGATTAGAAGTAATAATAATAAGTTAGTGAATTATAAGTGAAAACCCTAGTACGTGCGAGTTAGGGAAAACGGTGTAAACCGACGTGTACCGTTCACTACCGATTGAACACACCACTTGACCACCACTTTATTAACTTAATCTCATTGTCATTAGTACAAAAATATCAGCCCTAATTTTCCTAGTGAGAGAGCCAAAATTCTTGACTACAAAAAGAAAGGAAAAGAAAAAAATTCAAGATGAAGTCTTGTGGTGACAAGTGGAAGGTATCCAACCATCTTTGACCCAAACTAAGACCAAGCTTCTTAACCTTTCTTGGACTTCATTCTTTCTTCATTTTGCATCCATGGTGGCCGAACCTTGAGGAAAAAAAAGAGAAGAAAACTTCATCTTCATCTTAGGGCTTAGCTTATTTTGAGTGAAAATCAAGAATCTAAACCGATTAATCTCTTAGTTGGGCACTTGGGAAGCTTGGTGTACTAAAATTTTGGAAGGTTGAGGTTTCTCTTGAAAGCATCTTTGGCAAGGTATTAAGGCTGGTTTTTCCATTTGCTTTCCCTTAATCTTGTTTAAGTTTGTATAGCAACTTAAATTCTTGGCTAATGATAATTATTTAAGTAGTTTGATGATTATGGTGGATTTTTGAGTTAGGGTTTGTATTGTTCAGTTGTATTTCTTATTGTTTAGATAGCATATGATGTTTATAAGATTGGATAGGGAGTTGGGATGGTAGTTTAAGACATGAATGAGAATATAAACCTTGAATTCATCAATTCCAGCATTAATTCCTTGAACTGCCCTGTTCTGATTAGTTTCATTCGGCCATGATGAAGGCCAAATTAGGCTTAGGTTAAAATATAAAAGTTGTAGAAAATGATGTTATATATCTTCCTGTAAAATTTCAGATTGATCTGAGTGCTGTAGCATGTGAAATGACCGAAATACCCTTGACTGCCAAAAGCCTCATTTCGTGGACAGTTTTGAGATTTCACATGTTTGGCTTCATTTTTCACTTTTATCCGTATCAAATAAGCCTTTGACCAAAACATGAAAGTTTTAACACTATGTTTCAGCTTTCCAACGCATCTGAAAACTCCTCAATCGGAATTGTGTAGCTTGAGTTATTGCCGTTTGAATTCAGTACTGACAACCAGACTGACCATGAACTTCTGGTTCTGTAATTTGCAAATTCGACCTAGATCAACTATGAACTGGGTTGAGTTGTCTCCATGAAAGTTGTAACCCTTAGTTTTAGCTTTGAATCGGTATAAATTACACCCCAATCCGATAAGTGTAGCTTCAGTTGTGATCGAAACGCTAAGGGACGTCAAACCTGTGATTTTGTTAATTGTCTTAAACATTAGTTCCGGACCTTTTCTAGCATTGTTTTGTATTGTACTTGAATGACATTGAGCCTATTGAAAGGCTATTGTGGTTAGATTATTTGTGTATGATTTTGGGGCTGAATTGAGAAAAATAATGAAGCCATAAATGGCTGGAAACTAGGTAAAAACAAAGGGCGTGCTGCCCAAATTTGCACTCGAGGGTTAGGCGTATGTATTCGCAGCTTGAGCAGAAATTTGAGGACGAATTGAACTCGCTTTGTCTAGGATATTCAAGTTTTCTTTCATAGAGGTATATAAATTAGAAGTCGGCCGAAACTTGTACCCTTTGGAAAAAAATGAAATTTACGACTAATAGAAATACGTTTTCCCCATTCTTTCGACTCAAATGGTATTTCAAAGTATAATTGTTTCAAAGTTTCAAAGTTTTAAAAGCGAGCATGAGTTTTACGAATAGTCTCTAAATGAGTTTCATTTACTTGATTCTCGTTAAACGAAACATTTAAGTTTCGACCCTTAGTTAATTTTCAAAGTTTTTAAACAATGTTTTCTCGCAGATTTGGACTCCAAACACGGAGTAATATCCGAACGTGACCCGTAAAGGCACTACATCTTTTGGTGAGTGCTTCCAAATACCTGATTGAACTGGACACTTGTTTTCAATACTTGACCAATGTGATCGAATGATATTTGATTGTTATGGTCGGACAAGGGTGTACTTTATCGCACTTGCCCTAATGTGATATGAACTCGTTTATTGTTGCAATTGACTTGATATAATTGTGCTTGATTTGTAAGTGCTGAGCGGCAGTATGTACCACACTCTATTCGAGTGGAAGGTGCCTCTCATTCCCGTCTCCGTACTTTTATCTTGATTCAGTCAATTGGAGATGTTATCTCATTGACTTCTTGGGAACCTAAACCCCACTGGCTAGTTAATCGAGTCAAGCCGGCAAGGGCTTGGTCGATTAGATAACGAACCATGGGTATCTAGTGTTGTCGGGTGGAGTGTTATCTCCTCGACTAATTGGTATGCTCTAGTATTACCACCAGTGTTTATCGTGGACTTCGGGCCCGGTAAGGGGTTTGGTTGGTGGACGGAGATTGGAGTTAAGTGGTGTACTACTAGACTAGTTACCTTACTTGAAAGTTGACGGAGTGTCAACTACCTCTCGATCAAGCTACGGTAGAGCTAATTTACAAGAGCAACTGTATCCTTTTACGTGAAATGCTGAATATTTAGTGTTTGGCCATATGAAGTGTTATTGCTCACTTTCTTGACTTGTTATGCTCGCTATTTCACTATTATGATACATTCACTGTTAATTAATGGTCATTTTGCTATTTGGAATATCACTGAGCTTTAGCTCACTCCGTTAGTTTTGTTTTCCTTACAGGGGGTACGAGCGAGGCGTGAGATGTGTACAGACTAGCGTAGTCCAGTTGTTTTGAATTTTGTAATTGTACTCGCACTAGTCGCTCGATTAGGGTTGAATATATTGAGAACTTAAATCTTTTGATGTATTTGGGATTTTATGGATGGTTGAAATAGAAATGAATATATTTGTATGTTCCAAACTTGGGAACTGTTATTTCGTTTGTTATTGAGGTTGCATCCTATTTTATTTGATGTGAGTGAGTGAGTCTTGGCGAGAACTGGGCAGGCGGTCCGCTAAACCCTAGGGTACGTGTGACGGCCCCATCTCCCCCTAGGGCGTACCCCAGGGTTCGGCGAGTCGCCTGCCCAGCTCTCGCTGGGACTCAGTCATTCACTACAGTCCTCAATTAAAATCGGAATAAATCACAAGAATAAATAGGGCAGCAATCCAAACTTAAAGCGGAACTTATATACATTGCTATCTCAAAAGGAAGTACAGCCATCAAATGTACAAAGGTTCTCACTTCACCATACAACTAGCCCGTGCCAAGCACTAGGGCGAGAACCATTACAAAAGAAACAAAAGACCTAGACTAGGCTAGTCTATGCTCTCATCCTGCTCGCTGTCCCCTGTTAAGGAAAACAAAACTAAAGGGGTGAGCTAAAACCTCAGTGAGGTTCCGAACAGATAATCAAACAATCAATTCAATACATTAAACATGGAGTATCAATAATTCAAGAAACATTTACAATGGAAAGCAATAGTAACATCCATTAAAAGGATACGGCTCACAAGGAGCAATTCGTTCGTTCGTTCATTCGTTCTCCTGACATTTCCCCTTATTCCTCCAATCATTTGAAAATGCATTTTTCGTTTATCAATAAACCATCGTTCGTTTGTTCGTTCGTTCATTCATTCATTCACCCCCGTCCTGGCTGTTGGCCAGTCTCCACCAACCTACAGGGTAATACTCGAGTATACCAAACGTTCACCCAAGTCCCTAATCGCCCGACCGAGTCCGCTTCTGGCTCGAGACGACCGGTAACAAGGGGCAATGGCCAGTTCAGCCCAAAAGGCTTACATTCATGCGCAAGTAACATTTTAATCATTAAATCCTTGAAAATTGCACAGTTATTTAAAACTCGCCTAGAAAACTAGCCTAGAAAACTCGTTTTGGAAATCATTAAAAGCACTTAACACATTAGCAAACGATAACAACAAGCCACAAAGTCAAATAAGGAACACTCACCTAGTTATGCAAAATAACGTGCAAAATATCCTTCCGGATATTACCCTTAGTCACCAATGTAACCTAAGGTTGAACAAGAGAACATATTACAGTTTATCGAGCAAAACATTTAAGAGAAACAAAGAAACCCGACTAATTAGGAATAAAATGTGTAAAGATCACTTTCAAGTAAGAAGAGGGTTGTTTGAACCCAAGGATGAAAAATCATGTTTTAAAATGGAAAGCCGGTCATGGTATTGGCCAAACAAAAGTATTCAAGTTTAAATAGGAACTTAGCCCTCGAGCGAAAATTTGGGCAGCACGCCCTTTGTGTTTACCTAATTTTCCAGCCATTTAGGCTTCATTATTTTTCCTCAGCCAATCCCAAAGTCATATATATCATAAATTCAAGTCAATAGCCGTTCCATAGGCTCATAACATCAAAAGAATAAGTATCAAAGTCGTAACAAGTGCGGAAATACAATCTAGCAAAAGACAGATTTGACGTGTGGTTGCGGAAATAATACATCCGAGGCTACGCTTATCGGATTGAGGCGCAACCTATACCATTACGAAGCTAAGACACAGGGCTACAATGTTCATGAAGATCACTTAGTCCAGTTTCCAATGTAACCTAGTCAAATTCCCCAATTTACAGAACCAAAATCCAACTAGTCGGCTAATCAACCGCACTGCACTGGAATGGTCATAACTCAGGTTAACAAGATCCAATTAAGGTGTTCTTGGTGGAATTTAAAAGCTAAGACAGAATACTAAAACTTTAATGTTTTGTCAAAAAGCTAAATCAGCATGGATCCTAGTGAACAAACATGATAAACTGGATGAACTGACGAAAACGGAATACTGGAAATTTCCTAAAACAGTGAGGGTATTTTGGTCTTTTCACGGGTTACGTTGCTCCGATTGAGCTGAAATTTTGTAGGAACCTATAAAATACCATTATATAAAACTTTCATGTTTTATTCCAAGCCCAATTCGGCCTCGAACACAGGGAAATAAAAACGGGCAGAACCTAGTGACAATTTTCCAGAAATCTGAAATCTTTTGGTTTCAATGATAACTTTCTTAATTTCTTACTCCACTTGCTACCAAAACCCCCTATATAACCTTGGATACAACATATATTCATCATACATCAAGTTTAGGCAGAAATTTATTAAACCCTAACTCATGTAACAAAAGGAAAAATTACCCAAAACATGATAACAACCGTAATTCATCACAATCTTGAGATGCTAAGCTAATTTAAACAAGATTAAGAGTAAAAATTGGGGAAATCATCATCCTTACCTTGCTTAGTGTCTACCAAGAGCAACCCTAGCCTTCCCCTTCAAAATTTCACCAATAGCTCACTCAATAAACACTCAAGGGTGCCTTTAATCGGTTTAGTTCCTTTGTTTCCTCACTTTGTGACTTGATTCAAGAAGAAATGGAGAAGCTTTTCTCTTGTTTTTGCTCTCTCTCTCTCTCGGCTCTTCAGCAGAAATAATGAGGAAGAATGGTGCAATTTTGGGGATAAGAAGGTTGGACAATGCTTGGTCAATGGCCTCTAATGGTGTGACACTTGTCACAACCCTTACCAAGTAAAATTTCCTTTTCTTTTCTTGTATTTTCAGCCTCTAATTTCGGTCAAGCTTAGCTGGAATTTAGGAGATATTTTGCTCAAATATCAATAAGCTTGTATTTTCTCTCTTGTTTTTCTCTCCCAATTTTCGGCCAACACAAGAAGAGAATGAAGAAAAATGAACCAAGAAGAAAGATAAGAAGAAAGAAAACTCATTTGGTCAACCAACCCTTGGATCTTTGACACTTGTCAAAGCCAAGTTTTCTCTCTTTTTTTTTTCTTTCCTTTTCCTTAGTCAACAAGGATGGCTGGATTAAGGGGTAATTTAGGAAGGATTAGGTGAAATAAAAACAAGAAGATTAGGGTAAAAAACTAGTGGTCAAGTGGTGTACTCAATCGATAACAAATGGTACACGTCGGTTCAAGCCTATTTTCCTTAACTCGCTCGTACTTGTGTTTTAACTTATGATTCACTAACTTATTATTAGCACTTCTAATCACACACTTCCTCTTACTTAATACTTGCTCTTATCCACCAAATTTAGTACACACACCTCACCAAGTGATCACACGATCAAAGTGCACAAAAATCCTAATTTACGCTAACTATAAACGTAAAGGTAAACTCTCGATTCTAGTATATATTACACCTATTGAGAGAGTAAATTGGTAGTAAAAGGAATTTATAAATTAATTTATTCAAAATAAGGGAATTATAAGGAAAATATAGGTGAATTTTCAAATCCTCACAACTCGTGCTAGTGCTTGATTAGGTTGGAAGTTATCTGGAACTTAAATCTTTTGTTATATTTGAAAATGTATGAACATTTGAGATAAACTTGAGTATAAATGTACATTCTAAGTTTGGAACTATTGTTTCATTTCCTTTCAAAGTTATATCTTGTTTTTTTGAAGTGAGTGAGTCCTGACGAGAGTTGGCCAGTCGGTCCGCCAAACCCTGAGATACGCCCTAAGGAGAGGTGGGGTCGTCACAGGTGGTATCACAGCCTAGGTTTGAATTGGTCTGGTGAATTGAGTGACTTGTACTTGATATGGCTTATCTATAAATGTCCAAGTGTGAAACCCTATAAAGTAGGTGGTTAACTTAGCTTTACTTGTTTAAATTACTTATTCTTGTGATGTTACTTGTATTGTAGGCTGTGGAAGGAGATGGCGAGAATGGGAGTGCTGAACTGCCTCGGCGAGTGCTTAGGTATCAGGAGCGTCCAGGAGGGCCAATACTTCGGTGGGCTCCAAGACGTAGGGTCCGACATTGTAACTGTTGGCGTACCTATTCATATCCCGATAGGATGGTTTTTGCCATAGCAAACAAGAAGGGGAGTTGGCTAGTGCCAATCGTCGAGGCCAGACGGAGATTGAGTGTCTGCAGGCTATGCTAAGAATGCAAGGGGATAGGATCTGAGAGCTTGAGGCTTCTATTCTTAAGGAGCAGAAACGAACCAATGCCTTTAGAGATCAAGTTCAGGAGGCTAATGGTCGCCTTGTTCGAATAGTAAGAGAAGTAACGGATCGAACCGATAATATCTTAATCGAGTGTGGGGCACTTATGGAGAAAGTAGTATAGGTGAACTTGGTCGGGGAAAGTCAATAGCATGTCGCTCCTAGTGACCCTGAAGAAGATCCTGAAGAGGAGCCAGCAACACCTGAGGAGGTGGTGGAGTCGACTGGATCAGTGACAAACTAAGCTAGAGATCTAGGGTTTGGGGGTTGTGCAAGGTAGTTTACGGAGTCGAATCACACAAACCCTATATAGTACGCGCGAGAACTCAACGAAAACGTACAATTGGAGACCACCAAGGGTTAAACAGAGCTTACCAAACCATACGGAAGTACGGGACGTCAATTAAACACTTATACATATATTTACATCGTAGTCTTGAACCAATGAACCAAAATACAAGCCAGAGTATTCACGCTACACAAAATACAATTAGGGTTTCAGTTACAGAGGAGCATAAACAAAAGAAGTCCTACAACTGGCTCAACTCTTTTCTTCCAAAAATCTTGGTTTCAAAACATGGAACCCTGTAAGGGAAAACAAAGGTAACAGAAAGGGGTGAGCTTGCGCTCGATGAGGTACCCGACATATAGCAGTAAAATCATGGCATTTCACATTTAACAAATCAGGTACACATGCCAGATGTAAAGTAAAGTAGTTAGACACAATGATTCAAATAGGAAGGGTACAGGTGGCTCTCAGGAGCCAAATTCCCATTTGCTTCACCGAATCTTGATCGAAATAATAGTTGACACTCCGTCAACGCTAAAGGAGTAACCAATACCGTAGACTCCACTTTCTCCGATTCCTTCCACCTCACATACCCCTACCGGGCCCGAACTCCAATCAGTTCAGAAATGGTAATACTCGAGTATACCGGAATCAAGGGTCTCAATACCCAAAGATCCCAAAACAGACTACCGTGGTTCGTTATCTAATCGACCAGGCCCCTTGCCGGCTCGACTCGAGTAACTAGCCACAGGTGTTGAGCTCAGAGGTCACAGAAAGGTCGTTGGATACCAGCCTCCAAACGACGTCCGAACAGATACAGATACAGATAACAGATTCAAATTTTGCACAGTAAATTGGCATATGACCAGACAAGAGAATGAGTGTGATAAAGTACACCCTCGTCTCAAACAGAATAAACAGATAGTACATTCGGTCATATCACAGATTGCATATACAGACCCCAAGTTAATCAACAAATAAGGGGAGTGGTACACTCACCGGTTCAAGTACGGATACTTCAAAAGTTTTCACTTCAAACTGGCTTTAATCGCCAAGAAACCCTAAAAGAACCAAAGTAAAACAATTGAGGGTTTCACATCCAAAATCGAGTAAACAGAATACACAAGTGAGGCTCGACTACTAGTCGTATGCCTCGCCAAATAATTACTAATACAAGGGTGCAAAACATGATTTTGGAAACAAAAGTAACGAGAGGACCTAGGGTTTGAACGACCCAAAAAGCCCTTCATTTCTTTCAAAAGGCAACTCAAACCTAAAGAGACTAAACGGCCTAGAAAAATTGGACAGCATTTCCCCTGAATTTGCTTACTTTTCCAGCCATCATGGCTTCATTATTTTCCTCAATCAAGCCCAAAGTCATACGCAATATAAATTCATCACAACAGCCGTTCAATAGGCTCAAAGTCATTCAAAGACAAGATTTAGCTAGGAAAATGACCGGAAATGAAAGTTAAGCTCTAACTCTAAAAACAGTTTTGGCATCGTTTAGCGGTTTTGGCACCACTGGCACTAAGGTTATCGGATAGTAGTGAAAAATACACCGTTTCGAAGCTAAGAGATAGAGCTACAATGTTGAAGAAGGCCACTCAGTCCAGTTTCTAGTGCAACCAAGTTAAAAATTCAATATACTAACCCAGAACCGCAAAAACAGGTTAACAAACCGCATTCTGGTTAATAAACTGTAAGTCAGGCTACCTAAGTCCAAATTAAGTGATTCCAAAGCCATTCGAAAGCTAAGACATCAGGCTACATTTATTCAGAAGACCTCAACAACCAATTCCGAAGTATTCCCAACCAAAATAACCCATTACAGAAGCAATTCTCAAGTTCGGGTGAAAACAGGGCAGCAGGGGTATTTCGGTCTTTTCACAAGCTACACTACTCCGATTGGCCTGAAATTTTGTAGGAAACTCTAAAATATCATTCCCTACAACTTTCATGTTTTAACCCAAGGCTAATTCGGCCTCTAACTATGATGAACAGTGCCAGGCAGAATGAGGGGAAATGAAACCCTAACTTTCAAAATTTCTTTCCAAAGCAGAAATTTCCTGCAATTAACCACCATTTACACCTTCTAGCTTCATTCTAGATCATTTCCAATCATCATACATAGCCACACCATAACAATCATATTAAAACAGAAATATCATGATTAAATAGAAAATGTCATCAATCTCAACCAAAATCATGAAATAACACCAAAGATCATTACTTCAACTCACATAGGTCACTAATTAAACATTATTGGAAAGACAAGAGTAGTCCCTTAGTCACTCACCTTATAAGACAAGAAAGGAAGCAATTCAACACCTTAGCCTTCCAAACAACTTCACCAATCACCTCACAATCACTAAGTGGAGAGGTTTTATGGAGCAAACACAAAATTAAACGGTGGAAATTGAAGATTGAGCAAGTTTGGGGCAAAGAAATTGGAGAGCTTTTCTTGTCTTGTTGCTTGAAGATGGCCGGCCACAAGAAGCAAATTTTGAGTGATTTTTGGTCAATTTTTTATTAAACAAATGGTAAAAGGGTGAATAGTAGTCAAAAGTAAAAATTAACCTCTAAGTGACACATGTCACTTTCATTAATGCATACCTAACCTTTTTTTCTCTCTCACACCAATCCACTTGGTAACCTCTAATTATCTCATAACACCCGGTAAAGTAAACCCAGTATACACAACTTAACCTAATTGGCCAAATTTTATCAAACTTACCGCACTAGCGGGTCCCACGCCCGGTATCCACTTCTAAAATCTCATAAGCTAACTTATACTCGGAAAAATGATTTCAAAACCATCTTTACTCATAAAATTTATTTTTACAATTTTTCGAATAAATAAAATGTGGAAAAGCGTGCAAGTAATAGAAAATAAAACCTAGCAATTAAGAAAATTACGGGTCCTCACATAGTTAGGACATAGTATAGGATAGTTGGGATGACACGTCATCTTTCTTGTTTTGGTTTTGATATTGACATGTTACGGTTGATGTATTTAGCATCTACTTTTGTTCTATGTCCTATGGTTGCCATAAGTACTTGATTTTGTTAGGATAATATGTACAGTACTTCATGACTTGATATGTGAATTGCTATGATATGTATATAAAGAAAGCATGTTATTTTAAATGTGCTCTATTATTCTCATTCTATAAATTGAAAATGCTTTTATTGAGTTTTATAGCTACTGTATTTTACTTATACCTATATAGTCTATTTTTCAAAAAATGTATGGAAGGTAGGCGAAGTCAGGGACGCGGTTCTATCCATGGACATGGGGTTAGACAAGTACAAGAACTGGGAGAAGAAAGAGATGCGACACCCAAGCAACAACCTGAACCTCGGGTCGAAGGAAGGGATCAGGTAGCGACGGCAATCTAACAGATGACTAACATTTTAGCCCGATTGGTAGAGCAGCAGGGTCAAACCCCTGTTAACCAGCTTAGGGGCCCTGAGGTAGGGGAAGATAGAGCCCTAGAGCGATTTCAAAAGTTTTCTCATCCTAAATTTCATGGAGAACCCGATCCGGAAGTAGTAGAGAGATGGCTGGAAACAATGATCAATATTTTCGCTGCCTTGAATTATACGGAGGAAAGGCAGGTAAACTTTGCCGTATTCCAATTTGAGGGATCAGCAAGAGCCTGGTGGAATGTAATAAGGGCTAAGTTGGAGATAAAACGGACAATACGGACCTGGCTAAACTTTGTGCGGGAATTTAACGAGAAATATTTCCCATCCCTAATCCAGGAAGAAAAGGGAGGATGATTTTATTAAACTACGTCAGGAAGTGTTACAGCCCCACTTTCCCCAAAGGCGAACCAGAGGGGTCAGCGAACTGTCTGCCCAACTCTCGCCGGGCCTCACTACAATCCATAATCCAAAACTAGAAATACTTTAAATATTTTCAATATACATTTAAAGTACTCCAAAACATTAATACTTAAAATTAGCTAACCTTCAAACTTAAATACAACCCAAAAGAATATGTACTACAGTCATTGCTATAATACAACTTGAAGTCTTTAGAAGAAAACAACTTAGTACTATTCGTGAGTACTCTCGGCCTTGAACCCTGTTAAGGAAAACAAAGGAGTGGAATGAGCTAAACAACCCAGTGAGGTTCCAAAATACACAAGTAGTTCTAATAAATCAAGTAAATTAAATATAACGCACATATGGTTCAAGGTTTCACATTGGCACATTAAAATGAGACATTTATCATTTTACAGAAATAAACGCACATTAAAAGGATACGGTGTTCACGTGAAACTATTTTGGTCAGCTGCACCTTATAACTCCAATAATTTCCCCGGTTTGTCTGGCCATCGCCTTATTCCTACAGTGGTAATACTCGAGTATACCGAAATGGTGGCTCAGGGTTCCAACCTACCCGACCGAGGCCAGTCTTGGCTCGAACAGGTTAGCAAACAAGGGCAGGGTCCAGTTCAGCTAAGAGCTTACAACATGCGCAAATAATCAAGTAAACCGGTAAACGGCAGAAATTCACGGTTAAACGGTAGAAATTTGTTATTTTAGTAGGTCGAATGAGATAAAGTACACACTCGCCTTAAAATGAAAAATTACATAGCAGCAATTATAGAGAATACTTAACACTTAAACACACGAGAATTATGAAGTAAACATATAGCAAAACTATTCAAGTCACACACATGCAGAGAACACTCACCAATTCAAAATAAGTGAGTAAATAAGTCCGTTAGTGTTCCGCTCCGAGGTTTCCTTCAATCCTCTTGAGCGCCTGAAGAAATAGTAAGCAATTATCACTCACATATACTCACAATCACTTAACATACCAAGAAGGAAATATATTTGCTTAAACTTAGAACAATGTCTCAAAAAAGCTTCACTCTACTGAAATTCAAGATTTAAAAGTGAAGATATAAAGTCACAAGGGAAAACTCGTATCCTCCATGAAATCTGGTTTAAAACGAACTATCAATATAAGAAGGAAATGAAAAGTTCTTAAAAACTCATTTCCTAAGAAATCAAGAATTTCAGCTTTGCGCGACAAACTTGGTAAAATCAGATCTTGAGTTTGGTATGTCTAAAAATGAAAAACTTTAAACTGTTGGAAACTAGATCGAAAGTACTAAAAGTTCGCAGAAGACACTTTTCCAAGATTTCAAATAGAAAGTGTTCATTTTTCAGTTCACAGTTGCTGATACACAGAGACAAGACAGACCCAGCCTTGGTTTTCAGCGATATTTGGAAATTCGGCAAAATTCACAAGTGAATCTGTGACGACCCCACCTCCCTCTAAGGCGAACCAAAGGATTCGACGGACTGCCTGCTCAACTCTCGCCGGGACTCACTACAATCCTCAAATGAAAAACAGACCAATTCCAATGATTACATCAAAAAAATGTCGAAATAATAACACGACTATAATTTTTCATTGCACAAGTACGTCCAAGGATACAAATCTCAAATTAACTACATCGAGTTCCAAATCTTACAATTTTCCCCAAAGGTCAGTTACCAAATACCAAAATATACAAAAGACTAGCCTTCACTAGTATCTTCCAATCACTTCCTTCACGTCACTCCCCTGTTAAGGAATAACAAATGGAATGGGATGAGCTAACGCTCAGTGAGGCCAAGAAAAACATGCAAGCACGAAATAGAGCAAGTAGAAGAGCATGAGAGAGAATCGAGATAATAATAACTAGAAATTTCAAGTAAATGACATTTCAAGTAAGGAAAGTAAACAGAAACAATTCAAGGATACTATAGCTCTCAGGAGCTAAATTCCACTTACTTTCCCCATCCATCATTTCACCCTCTCGGATTCGTAACCAAACATACACGGTGTGGGCGATACTACTCGAGTATGCCAAGCAAGATCTTAAAAGATCAAGCTATAATGTTTCCCATGGTTCACCAAACTTCTCGACCAAGCCCTTGCCGGCTCGAGTTAGAAGGTTGGCCAATGCGTTGGGGTGCCCCCCAGAAGTATAAGTGGTCGATGAGACATCGCTCCAATCGACTTAGAATTATTTATAGTTCTGAGTCGACATGAGAGGTATCTCCCACCCGAATTGGTGTGGTACATACTATCGCTTAAAGAACAGGATCGATGAGATCTCGCTCCAATCGACTTAATATTGTTTAGGGTTCTAAGTCGACATGAGAGGTACCTCCCACCCAAATTGGTGTGGTACATGCTATCTTAGAGAACTAAGTCGATGAGACATCGCTCCAATCGACTTAGAATTGTTTATAGTTTTAATTTGACATGAGAGGTACCTATAGACACCAAAATTTCATCATTTTATTCATTTTTATTCATAATTTTTGTTTATTTATTTTTAATTTACTTTGTTTTTCTTGAGAAAAATCATTTTAGAAAATCGAAAAAAAGAAAATTAGCAAGAAAAGAATTAGCAGGAAAGAAAGAAAAAAAACAGAAAAAATGAAAATCAGTTTTGTGTTTAAAAAAAAAAAAGAAAAGAAAAGGCGCGGCAATTATCTACAGTACAAGAAACGCAGCTTCACTTCCTATGATTTTCCACCATTTCTTTCCTTCATTTTTTTTTTCACAATTGGATCATTCTAACACCACTCCACCTGGCTTTGATCCAAACCTCAAAAATTTCATGGAAACAAAGCCAATCTAATGGCTCGAAAGGTAGGCAGTAGAACTGGGGTTCCATATGAACCCTTGAGATGAGGGTTAGGAACCCTCATCTGATATAAAAGGATCAGCCTGGAGAAAAGAAAAGGAGAAAAAAGGATGGTGGCTGAGTGAGAAGAAATCAGGCAAGAAAAGGGGCTGGGAAACGGCAAACTAAGTGAGGGAAAAGAAAAGAGAGCTTTCGGTTGAAGGAAAAAGTAAGGAACTGGAAAAAAGAAAAGAGACCGGGGAGAGTGAGAGATTGAGGGAGGAAACCGAGAGCAGAAAGGGAGATTGGGAGTGACGGCTAGAAGGAGAAAGGAGGGAAGAAGAGGTCTTCGGCTGGGGAAAAACAGGGGAATTAAGTGAGGAAAAGGCAACGAGCAAAAGACAGAGAACAGAAGGAAAAGAAGATCTGGAACCAAAATGGGGAGAGTTTGGGCAAGAAAAAGAACGGGAAGCGAGAGAGAGAGAGCTAGAGGTGAGGGCTGATGAACAAAAAAAGAGAGGGAAGAAGCTAAGGGTTTCGGGCAAGAGCGAAGGGGAGCTGTGGGAAACCAGGAGAGAAAAAAAGAGAGCAAGAGGAACTGAGAGGCGGCTGGAAAACAAAAAGGGAGTAAGAGGAGAACTTCGTGGAGGAAGGAAAAGAGACAGTCGGGAGAGGAATTCTGCAGCACAAAAGGGTTGAACTTTACCCGTAGAAGGGTTTCTCAGGGATCTGTTTCGCAAGGATCTGAATCTTGTTTTGACTCTTAAAAGGTTAAAGGTAATCCTTCCATCCCTTTCGTTCATGAATTATGGGGTTTACATCAGAAACATCAACATCTCTGTTGCTATGACCGTGGCCGTGTTCTTTCGCTTTCTTTTTTCCTTGTACTTGCTATTTGTGGATCTGATGGGGTGGGAAGGGATTTGACCCATGTTGTTTTTGTGTTTTCTTTGCTACAGAAAATGATCAGAGTTGTTCCATTCGTCTCCCCATGTCAGTTTTATTGTTTTCTCTTCTGCTTGTTTCTTGCACAAGAGCAGTCGCATGGTGTAGTTAGAATGTCTGTATTAGATGTTGAATTCGCGCGTAGAAAATGGGTTTGGTTTGGGTTTTGTATGGACATAACTGCGTGGGATGAGCTGCAAAGTTCGCAGCAGAAATTTGTTGCAGCAGAGCTTCGCCCAGGCTGCATTTTGTTGTTGTTGAATGATTATGGCTATGGTTTGATAAGCTCAATCTGTGTTTCGTTGTAAATAGGAGGACAAGACATGAAATTTGACTAGATTCAGGTTCCTTTAGCTACGCATGCTTGTTATCTTCGTTGCTGTCATTTCCTTTCGTCATGTTTATTAGTTTGTTCAAGAGACTGTTATCTTCAAATTGAGGCTATGGATCTGTGTTAATATTTTGGACGCCTTTACTAGGAGTTTTGAATGGATTTTGACGTGATTGCTTTATTTTTTCTCATGGTGTGTTAAGCGTGCAATTTGTTGGCTTTTGCTGGAGTTTTTTCTTCGCATAAATGGTTACTGAGTTGAAGAAAGAAAGTGTAGAACGATGAAGAAGAAGGCTGTCTTCGTGGATTTGCATGAAATAACTTCCAAAAATTGTACTTTAGCCCCTCAAGTTCCCCATATTGCTACTTTGGCACAAAATTAGAAAAATCAATTCAATTTGATCCCTCAAAATGCCATTTTTATTTGATATACTTTAATATGATTTTTGGACTGATTGTGTGTGAATTTTAGGATGATATTTGGAGGTTTAATAATTGTTGATAGATTTATAGTTTTAATTTGGATTTTAATGAAATTTTGGATAATTTTGTTGTTTAATTATAGCAAAAGGGTTTTTCATTTTTTTTGTGAATTTTAGCTTTTGATTTTGGTAGGTTTCATCTTAAGCCATTAATTTTAATTTCTTTTAATTTAGACCCCTAATATTTGTAATAATAACAAATTGATCCCTCGAACTTCTTTAATTCTTTCAATTGGGTCCTTGTTTGTTTTAATTTGTTGAATATGGGTTGTTTACTTTCATTTGAATGCTTTGATTGATTGAAGTTCGTGTTTACTTCCATTTCTTGTGATTATTTGTTAATTAAAGTGATGTCTTGACCTTTTTTTTGTTTTTGATGGGTAAATAAGTAATTTCGTTTCATTAGGGCAATAATTCAAGAGAAGTACACTCTATCCCTTATTTTGATTTTATGTGATCATATCTGCTCCTATGTGATTTTATGTGTGTAATTGCATGCTTTTTCTTGAATGTTTTTGTTATTCCATTTATTTATTTATTTTAATTTTTGGTTATTTGAGAGGCATTTAAATGCCAAATTGTAATAGTTAGAGGGTTCAAGACTTGTATTTAGATAGAATATGTAATAGTTAGGGATTTATTTATTTATTTATTTTATTCCTTTCCCCCCCCTTAGATTGTAGTAAGGGCCCCAAGTGTAATAGTTAGGGTTTTATTTGCTTTAATTGCTTGTGTGTTTTGCATGCTTATGTGTTACGTGTTATCCACTTTCTTAGAGTCTTGCATCTAGATATAATGATTATGTGTTATGTGTTTATGTGATATTATGTGTTTACATGCTTTTATTATGATTTACATGATTAGTTAGTTATAATTAATATGTGACGTCACCACACTAGTCTAACGCTAGTTGTGGCCCCTTTCCCGTCACCACACTAGTCCAACACTAGTGGCCCATTTTTTCCAATTTTTCTCACTAGTCCAATGTTAGTGAGAATTCATAGACATGGGCTAGTCCAACGCTAGACCCTTAGGAACCATTCACACGCTAGATCATATTTGTGTGACCACACTACATTTGCATACATATTTTCTATCTTTTAGGGTTTTTATCATTGTTGTATGACATTTCCCTATATATATATGTCACTTATCCCATATTTCCCTATATATACCCCTTATCCCTATGTGTGAAAACATGACATTAGACTTACATTCCATTTAAGTATTAGAACTAGGTTAGTACATTTTACTTGATTAGATTAGGAAATACCCCTCAAATATGGGATATGGACGAGTTTGGCTTTCTAATCTTAGCACGCTCGTATTCCCTCTACAAAAGGGAAAATTGAAGTCACGAGTCATAGTCCCCCGCACCCGTTATGATGCATTCCTTTAGGTCATGTATATTTGTATATTATTATTTTCTTTTCTTTTCTTTGCTTTTCTTAGAGTCTCATATTTTGCACATTCGTGACCTTTTCAAATAATTATTTTTGGATATCGTAATTAATACGATTTGCACCAACTAAAATTCGAAGAGACATATTGACCCCGATACATTAGGTCTAGGGTTTGCATTCATATATTACGTCCAAATGTGATAGATTCTTAGGTTAAAATAAGAAAACTTTTGACTAAATCACGCAACTAGTCTTGGCTAGGTTGAAAGGGTGACTTGGATTTTATCCTTGCCTTCCCTTTCTTCAAATATGACTCCCGAATCTTTTTCTCTGATTTTCAAAGACTTGGAGTCGTTTAAAAAGGGTTTTTCTACTTTTTTCCTTTAAAAATTCATTTTAGGTGACTTGGTACACCTTAATTCGATACTAAGCGGCGAATCCGATTTTCATTTAAAAACTCTTTTTAAACTATAATTTGGGCCAAAATTGTCGCACTTATTAAACCCCATTTTAGGCTCATTTCTTTATTCATTCTCCAAAAATTTAACTCACATTTTCACTCAAAAATCCATTTTCTAAACTCTTAATTTTTTTAATTTAAAAAGTGGGGCACGACAGTTGGCGACTCCACTGGGGATTTAGAGAGTCCGAGCATTTGATTTAGTCAATCTTTTTCTTTTTCTAACCTTCTTATATATCACATTTGGAGGTTTTAGGTTGCATTTTTTTTCCTTTTAGGGTTTTTGCATCTACCACGCCCGTAATCACTCCTCGCATACCGTGTATGTGATGAATGGATTGTATATTTATTTGCTTTTACTTGTATCGCGATTGCATTTTTGGGTGGAGGGGTAGTCACCCTAGAACCTTCGCCCACATATGATGGTAGTAAAATCCCTCCCCTCAAAAGAAAGCACCTCATACGTGCATGCATGACTTTTTACCCTATTTTTCTTTTTCGTGGGCGTCTCCCACATCTCTTTGTAGGATTAGGATTGATTTCCTTAGGTAGGCGGATGGTGTGCCCTGCACCCATAGCGATGCCTAAGGGATCACTCGAGCCACCGACCGAAGGCCCTGGGATTGATGACCCTTCGCCTTTTGGTCTGAAGGCTTGGGAGCCTGAAGCCTAATCGAGTCTTGATGCATTAGTAAGCCAGACCTCATGCATCCATGATAGAAATTGCCTAAGTTTGAGTCGACCTTACCCAACTAGAAATATTAGGCACGAGGGGATGGATTCCACCCCTCTTTCCTTATTTTTCCTATTGCTTTTTGTATCATTTAATTGCTATAACGTGTTATGTGTTAAACTAACATTTCCTTGTTTTCTTGCCTTTTGCATCCACAAACACTAGAAAATAAGAGTTCTGGCATGATACTTTTTGGCACCAACCCTCTTAGATAGGTTATTGCACGTTTAAATTCCAATGAATTGCATTTGTAGGTTGATAAGTGCACCTCATTTTAAGCCCACACTGGCATATAAAGGGTTCCTTAGGTCATGTTTCATTTCAAATTGTGTATTTAATTGCTTTGATAAATTGGCATCACGCATAAACCTTAGAGGGAATGCCATGTAGGGAATCCCACGTTAGGAATAAGCCACCTTGTGTCTCGGATATGTAATTCAATGAGACTTGCACGTCTATATTTTTTGTATCATCCAAAGGGGTAATGCACGAGGTAAGGTAGGATCTGATCTTTTCGAAAACGGCAAAGCAATTTTTGCACATTAGAATATGAGCATCTAATAATCATCTTTTGGCCATTTTAATATAGTTGGTAAAATCTCCTTGTGTAAAGGACATTAATTTGAAGAAATTCACAAATAATTCCTTATTGTTGAGACGATAAATAGATCGAGGCCAAATCTTGATTTTAGAAGGCTCATAGACTAATGCATTGCAATGATTTTTTGAAACTACCAATGGGTAGACAATTCAATTGATTTTGAAATAAATCATCAATTTCATCCAATGCATTTTATCCATTTATTCATTTTTAGGACAATCTAGTCAATTTTGAAATAAATCATCAATTTCATTCAATTCATTTGACTATTTTACCCATTTTTAGGGTGACCCAATCATTTTTGAATAAATCATCAATTTCATTCAACCCATTTGACCAATTAGGGTTTCAATGTCAAATTTCAAATTGGGAAACCTAATTGATTTTGAGAAAACCATCTATTGCATCCAGCCATTTGATCGGTTGGGGTTTTGATCCATGCTTCACTGAGAAAATTTATCAAGGTCAAATCTGTGTGTTTTTACAAATTCTTGTATTAATCAAAGTACTCAATCCATTCGGGCTTTACCCTTGTTCTATCAGGCTAAAAATCTCCCGTCGTTCAATTGGCCAAAATTTTCAAATTACCTTCCAATCGAATGGCAATAAGTTGATCGGATCCATCAGGTATTGTATAGTGCCTACCCTGAAGGATTGCAATTTCATGCTAGACCAACCCTTGGCGTAAAAAGAGTGCCCTAATAGGGCATGCATCCGAATTATTTTAATTTTTACTAACTTGTGTCTTTCTCTTTTTCTTTATTTCTTTTTGTCAGCAATTACTCAAAAGGGGAATTTAAAACGGGTTTCTAAATTTTCAGGTAATTGTCAACATAGCTACACGAAGAAGCCCCATCATTACACGATCACGTAGCCGAGCTTTGAGAAATAATGTAAACATGAGTACACACCCGGAATCATCCGACAGGCCTGTAATGGCACCATCAACTGATTTGGCAAACCTGGGAGCTCAACTGAGCGAAGTTTTAAATAAATTTAATGAGCTAAGCATGGAAATGACGGCCCAACGGCGCGTGATTCATCAGTTAGTCACTGGTAACGATAGTGGTGGCCAACCTGAGCCTTTACCTGCTAGTCAGCCTGAACCACAACTAATACTTTTACCCTATACTCAAACCTCTGTTACTTCACATGTCATAAATCCACCTGAAGAAGCTTTCATCTATCCCACTCATGGCTTACCACCTACCTATGCACCCAATGCTTCTTACATGCAAGCTCCCCAAAATTATCCACCGGTTAATCTGAACATGCCACTTGAACCTCAAGGACCACATTACTATTCCACTACAGAGCCATTCAAACTAGACACCACTGCCCTAGGAAAAGTGGAAAGAAGAGAATCTTCCGCGCTAATTGACAAGAATTTGCTAAAGAGATTGGATCGATTTGATGAATTCATAAGGAAGAGTCAAGGATTGAGCAAACAAAGAGGGTTGGACTATAATGAGTTGTGCCTGTTTCCTGATATGCAACTGCCTGTGGGTTTTAAAGCGCCCAAGTTTAGCAAATATGATGGAACTGGTAACCCCAAGACGCATTTAAGACTATTTGTAAATAAGTTGGGAAAGCCAGTAGATGATGAAAATTTGCCACTACGTTTATTCCCCGAGAGCTTAGAAGGCGATGCCCTGGATTGGTATTCCAATTTGAAGCCTGAAAAAATGAGAACATAGTTGGATTTGTCAACTGCCTTCGTGAGACAGTATGAGTACAATTGTGAACTTGCTCCAACGAGAACCACGCTTGAAGGCACTAAAAGGAAGCCATCTGAGGATCATAAGACATATGCCAAGCGATGGCGAATATTGGCAGCCAAAGTGGAACCTTCGATGACAGAAGAGGAAATTGTCCGTACGTTTATTAAGGCGTATGACCCGTCCTATTTTGAGGAAATTTTTCGCATGACTGGATGCTCGTTTGCAGAAATTGTCAACAAATTGGAGGAATATGATGAGTTTTTAAGAGCGGGAAAGATTGTTAATGTGTCAGCTCTAAAATCGTAATTAGAGGCTTTGCAAAATCCAAGCAGCAGTAGCAAGACGTCTCAGTTCAAAAAGAAAGATGGGGAAGCCGCATTAGTCTAGGACCGAGGCCCGTCTTCTATACCCAGATTTCAGCAATACCCAACATATTCATCCTTCTACCCATATTATCCAAACTCATGCCCTGTTTACCATACTACTATCAATCACCCTCAACCTCAGCCAAACCATGCAAACCCACCTATAATCCCAGTCTTCAAAATCGACCTCGCCCTCCTTATAATCCCAGACCTGTTCAACCAAACAACCAAACTTATCCTCCAACCCAAAACCCAACCCCATATCGAACCTTCATCAACCTGGGCCAACCCATCGATCAATTGTACGAACAGCTCAAAACTGCCAAAAAAATTGGTGTTATGCCTCCCAAGATCTATCCTAGGGGTGCTCCCTCCAGCTATGACCCTCAAGCCATTTGCGGTTATCATTCTGGAGCTCCAGGGCATTCCACCAATAATTGCTGGGTATTGAAACATAAAATTTAGGATATGATCGAAGCCGGAGATATAGTGCTAAGGAAAAAGGGTGAACAAAGACTGAGTATAAGTACGAATCCCTTTCCCAAACACAAGGATGCGTTTGAGGCATTTACCCCCAATGAGGAAACTTGAAAGTTTCGAACTAGTGATCCCTCCCTCTTGAAGGGAATTTCGATAAATATGGGGAGTTGTTTTTGGTTAAAATCCATTCATGCGAGTGTCTTTTGTTTAACCATGTTTTTGTAAATAGTTTTCAATCAAATGATTTTTGAAAACACGTCTTGTTTAAGAAGTAACATGCTATTAAGTTTGGTCTTTATCTTGAAATTCAATAAAATGTACAGTTTTATATATACTGTGTTACTTACGCATTCTTTTCAGATGGCCAAGAATAAAATCCTCTGACCCTTTGGATATCACTGTTCTGAAATTTGATGGTAGCAATTTCGATGTCTCACGAATGTGAATTTGAATTTCAAAATGAAAAGAGTAATGAGGAGACATCCAGAAATATTTCAAAGAGGCTCGAATGGTATAAGGAGAAACTCAAGCCGAATTGGGATTAAGATTAAGGAAATAAAGCAGTGATTACTTGATAAGAAGCAGCTAAATGCAGTCCGTAATGGTTAATATGACCAAAAGAAAAGGATTGGCCCGTGCTTACCATAAAAGGGTCAAATCATAACTATTCAGATGAGGAGACAAAGCGTTGAGGTAGCTTTGTCAGTGCAAGATAAGGCCAAAAGAAGAGTTTATCCCAAATTGGCAAGGTTCTTTTTGTAACGACCCCACCTCCCCCTAAGGCGAACCAGAGGGTTCGGCGAGCCGCCTGCCCAGCTCTCGCCGGGACTCAGTCGCTCACTACATTTCTCAAGTAAATTACAAGGTACAACTCAAATAATACATCCAATTCTCCAAAATTACATATCATAAGCGAAGCGGAAACTAGTTCTAAGCGTAAAATGTAGATTTACATCCGATTCAATTCCAAATATTTATACAAGCCCAAAAGTACATAAACCAAAACCAAAACTAAACTATACAAGATGTACGCCATCCAGCCACACAAAGATCCAAAAGCAAGTTCTTCATTTACTTCGATCCCTGTGGGGAGAAGAAGATAGTAGGGGGTGAGCTAGAAGCTCAGCGAGTGACCAGTAAAATCAACAGCCAAGTATATTTCACAATAAAGCATTGATATGATGTCATGATGCAGTAATCAAATGTTCATTTATTGCTCATGTGAGCCAGTGAAGTTCTTGTACTTAAATATCCAATGCTCGTTTAGATCAGGTAACCGTGAAACAGAAGTAAGGAGCCATCGGGCTCCAAAGAATATGTAAACAATAGTGGAGACATTGGTTCTAAGCACAAGACTTTCCAGGAACTCATTGGAGCCAAATTATGTCATGGCACACACCCGAACCCAAATGATATGCAATGGAGTAATAAATGCAAGAATTAGTTCAAAAGTAACTTTGGGAACAGTCGAGGGACCACTCACTCCAATTATAGTGCTTCAAGTATTCACGTTCAACTATACTCCAGGTTTGAAGTCCAGATCTGCGATAGAAATCCAATTTGAGAACTTTGAAACACGAGTAAGATTCGAAACTTAAACGTTCCGTTCATTAAGAATCAACCAATTGAAATTCATTTGAAAGACATTCGTGAAACACTTGTTCTCTTTTCAACTCGTAAGGTTTTTGTAGTATATATACTTGGAAAACAACACTTGAGTTGAAAGTACAAAGAAATACAAGTTTACATTGGCCATTATATCTTTTCCTCAAGGGTACAAGTTCGTTTAGGTTTTTAACGTATAACCCTCGATAACAAAGTAGTAAAGGTACTCGCTAGTTTAAGTGATAATCACTTAACCTTTACACAAGTTACAAGTATAGTTTTCTAGTCCTTGAGCGTAAATTCGGGCAGCATGCCCTTTGTGTTTACCTAATTTTCCAGCCATTTAGGCTTCATTATTTTTCCTCAGTCACAACCCAAAGTCACGCATATCATAATTCAGGTCAAAATCCGTTCCATAGGCTCATAATATCATAAGAATAAGAATCACAATTATAACAAGTGCAGAAATACAATCTAGCAAAAGACAGATTTGACGTGTGAATGCGGAAATAACATATCCGAGGTTACGCTTATCGGATTGAGGCGCAACCTATACCGTTTCGAAGCTAAGACACAGGGGTACAATGTTCATGAAGATCACTTAGTCCAGTTCCTAATGTAACTTAGTCAAATCCTCAAATTACAGAACCAAAATCTAACTTGTCGGCTATTTAACCGCATTACACTGTAATGATCATATCTCAGAGTACAAAAGTCCGATTCAGGTGTTCTTAGAAGAATTTGAAAGCTAAGTCAGAATACTACAACTTTAATGTTTTAGAGAAAAGCTAAATCAGTACGGATCCTAGTAAAAAAACGTGATAAACTGGACAAACTGATCACACGGACTGCTGGGGAAAAACTTAAAACAGTAAGGGTATTTTGGACTTTTCACGACCTACATTGCTCCGATTGAGGTGAAATTTTGTAGACACCTATAAAATACCATTCTCTACAACTTTCATTCTTTGACCTAAGGCCAATTCGTCCTCTAACATAGGGCTGCAAAACCGGACAGAATGATGGAGCAAATTTTCCAGAATTCTGGGATTTTTAGTATTTAATGCAATCTTCCTTAATTTCTCACTTCAATCACTACCAAAACCCCTTCTATAAACTTAATTTCAACATATATACATCATACATCAAATTGGGCAGAAATTCCTCAAGCCCTAGTTCATCATATAAAAAGGGGAAAACTTCCAAAACATGATAACATCCATGATTCCACCACAAAAGCAAGTTACTAAGCTTAATTTAACAAGATTGAAAGTAAAATTTAGAGAGATCATCTTTCTTACCTTGACTAGAGTTCACTATGTGTAGCCCAAGCTTTCTCTTTCCAAAATCTCACCACAAATCACTAACTAATCACTCAAAGGCAAGTTTAATCGGTTTGTTTTGTTTGATTTCTCACTTAATAGTTGGATTCAAGAAGAAATGGAATGTTTTCCCTTGGTGTTTTTCTCTCTTGCTCCTCTCGGACAGCAGCAGCAAAAATGAAGAGGAAAATGCTGAATTTTGGTGTTAAATGGAAAGACTAAGTCTTGGTCAAGAAGCTCTAAGGTGGCGACACTTGTCGCCACCACTACCTTCCATTTTTCTCTTTCTTTTCCTTGTCATTTTAGCCACTAATTTCGGTCAACCTTAGCTGCCAAGTAAGAAGATATTTTGCTCAAGTTCAATAAGCTTGTTTGGTAAGAAAAATGGTGGTCAAGTGGTGCGTTCAATCGGTAGTGCGCGGGACCCGCCGGTTCGCGCCGTTTTTCTTAAAAACACACGTATTAGGGTTTTTACTTCCCATTCACTAACCTTATATCATTGCTACTAATCACATATTATTTCTCACTTAAAAGTCACTTTTAATCCCCAAACTTAATCCTTACTCTGTACCGAAAATTCATCCGGCGAAAAATCGCGAAAACCCTAATTTGCTCCAATCTTGAAACCGAAGTGTGAAACCCTACTTTCTAGGTTCATTGGCACTTATTGTGGGATGATTGGGTAGTAGGGCCATTATAAAGTGGTATTTGTCAAAGAAAAGGGAATTTGAAGAAAAATATAAGGAATTTGCACGGCTTCTGGCCGGATTCCCCCACAAAACACTATTCACCAGAAATTTTTCCCTTTCTTCTGCCTCGGGGCGTTACAACTCCCCTCCTCAAAAGAATGTCGTCCTCGACATTCCAACTTGTACTAATCAGATCAAAATAGTTGTCGAAAGTCGATCACGTATTAAGAATCATTTCAATCTCGCTTATCATAATCAAATACTAATCAGATCAAATATCTCAAAGGTCAATCACATACTAAGAATCACTCATCACAATCAAGTACTAAAAGTACTCCAATCCAACTTGTCAAATAATCTTGATCCAATAGATAGTCAGACGAGTAACTGGATACATATACAAAAGGGCTCGAAATCGGACTTAAAGTCCCTGATATTTGGAAAAACAATCCAGGACATAACGATGTCTCAGGTCAGAAATTACCCCTGGTGGTGCTTGAAAACACAACAAGCTAGCACTCAGCTATACTTCACCAGAAAGTCTCAGGAATTTGTCCCGGTGGTGCTTGAAAACACAACAAGCTAGCACTCAGCTATACTTCACCAGAGCCTTAGATGCAAGATTTTGTCCATGGCGGTGCTGGACAACACAACAGGTTAGCACAACGGCTATACCTCGCCAAAGAACCTCAGTTCAAAATTTCATCCTTGGTGGTGCTTGATAACACAACAAGTTAGCACAACGGCTAAACTTCACCAGAGGATCTTAGCTCAAGAAATTGGCCCTGGTGGTGCTTGGAAACACAACAAGCTAGCACTACGGCTAAGCTTCACCAGAGAGCCTCAAGTCAAAGTTTCATCCCTGATGGTGCTTGGAAACACAACAGGCATGCCTCGCCAGAAGAATGGCGGTGCTTGAAAACACAACAGGCCATACCTCATCAGAGAGGTTCTGTTCAAGAATTTCAATCCCTGATGGTGCTTGAAAACACAACAGGCATGCCTCGCCAGAAGAATGGCGGTGCTTGGAAACACAACAGGCAATGCCTCACCAGAGAGGTTCTGTTCAACCGCTACAGAAGAGTAGTAGCCGGTCTATAACCAAACAAGTACGAAAATGTTCAGAAACAGAGTCAAAAGCAGGGTTCAAGTGTATCGGTTCAAAAGCGGGGTCAATTATTTCAGGTTCAAAGAACATGAGTACGAGTAGGAACTCACTCGCCTAGCTTATGCCCAGTAATTCACACTCTCAAGCAGTCATCAAACTCAAATCCACATACAGATCATATATGAATCAAGATACTTGCTCAAGAGTAAAAGAGATACCCTATTTTCAGTCAGGTCAGGTCTATCAAGTGTACGTAAGGGTACACTAGCCGATACAAATTCAAGTCTCAAATGAGCTCAGTCTAGTCGGTCTTAGACAGTTCAAATATCTCAAATCTTAACATTTACCACTCGGGTGGTATAACCTTAATCAAACAGGAAAATTAGAAGAAAAATGCAAACCAAAACTTTTCTCAACAATTCCGGCCACCATAATCTATCAAAACCCTAGCCAAGAATCCAAAACTAAGAAACTGTACAGCTCAGGCCGTACGCTCTCAAGCGTAATTCAACCAAATCATATCTTACGCGTACCACTTTCAAGATTCACAACTGACGCTCCAAAAGAGCACTGAACGTACAAACCAATCCCACAGTCCGGCATCCTAAACTTTAAGCCTAGGATACACTACAAAGATCTGAAGCCTAGGCTCTGATACCATTTGTAACGACCCCACCTCCCCCTAAGGCGAACCCTCTGGTTCGCCTTAGGGGGAGGTGGGGTCGTTACACTTTTACTGTCAAAAAAAGGTATAGCCTGGTGGAGCACTTGTTCTCGCAGAAAGGGATGGACAAATTTTCCCTCAGCCGATCAAATCGGATATGTGTAAGAAATCCTTCATATGCTAGATGAAAGTTTCCTTTCAGGGATAATGCGAAGAATGGAATGAAAGTCAAGCCTTCTTCCTTTTCATTGAGACATTCTATCCCTAGTTATCCCTTTTTGAGCCTTCAGAATAAATCATTTCGCTTGGCAACCCCTGAAAATCGCAAACCCCACACTGGGGCAAGTTTGAGTTGGAAAGAAAAGTTCAATAGATGAAAATCAATAGAAGAACGAAAGGAAATAAACAAAGGAAACCCTCAGTTAAAATAGACTGGGGCAAATTTTGAAACTTTCAAAAGAATGGCAGAAGGCTTAAAAAAAAGAGAAAAATGAGAGAGAAGAGAACCTCAGTTGAGAATAAACTGGGGCAAGTTTTGATTTAACCCTAAAATAGGGTTAATGTAGAAATGCGATCTCAGATCATTTAAACCACTTTTGAAATCCGCTTTCAAGTCTTAACCTTTTTTTTAGCACCTCGCCTGACTACATTACAAAAAATCGGAAGTCCTGACTTCCGTTCTTTGCGCTACCTCTTTTAGGAAATTTTCTAATCACAAGGCAAATGATGTCAATATACCTTCACCAATTTTGCAAGGGAAGGGTTGTCGCACTGATGCCACCATTTCTTAAAACATATTTCTAAGTTTGATAAAGGCTATCGGTGGGATTTGTTCATCAGGTGAAAACCCGAAAGGGCATCTAAGAAGAAAAAGAAAAGAGAAAAAAAGAAATGAAAAAAGAAAAAGAAAATAAAAGAAAAAAGAAAATAAAAAGGTGGGGGTAACCTTAGTGAAAACCCAAAAGGGCGCTAAGGTAGGGTTTTATGATGAAAGGCGAGCTTGGAATGAAATGGCTGGAGACTCAATTCATTAGAATTTCTCTTTGCATTGTGGTTCTATTGCCAAGCATTGAATTCAGGAGGAACGATATCCAAGGGGTCAAATGTGGCATTTTGTTAAAAAATCAAAGTGTTTTGGTTCATCAAACATGAATTATTAAGTTTACAGGTTCATTTCTCTTAAATTAATTTTCTTTCAAAATGGATGATTGTTTTCAAATTACTGAGATTTCATCATTATTGTGTAAATAAAATATTCTTTCATTTGTTTCATGGTCTCATTTATCTCTTTGGATTTATCAAATGGCAATCCCTGTGATTTATTGAAATTGTCTGGATACCAAATGTCATATTTGATAAGCATTGGAAGTTAAGAAAATTTGTTGTAGATTGCAGAGCAAATTTGAGTTTTGCTACATTGGGGATTTATCAAATGGCGATCCCTGTGATTTATTGAAATGGCCTGGGTACCAAGTGTTATTAGCATTGGAAGTCAACGAAACTTGATACAGTTCATAGAGCAAAGTTGAGTTTTGTAGCATCAAAGGGAAAACATCAAAATACTCATGTTTTCACGTTTCTTGAAATCTAGACTGGTCGAATAGTGGTGGCATTATTTGTTCTTTCTCTTGCAGGTCCATACGTGTTTCCAATAACAAAACTGGGGCAAAATTATTATGTAATTATGGAATGTCGCCCAAGAATTGAATATTCATGTTTCAAACCGAGGAAGAAGTGTGAATCAAAGTTTTAAGGAGGAGCAACAACGCCATAATGCAAATTGAATGATCGGTTGCACAATAATTGGTTGAAACTAGGGCAAATTATTTTTGAAAAGGTTCTCCCGATAAAAAAAATAAAAAAAATTCAAATTTAATTTCTTGATAAAATTAATTTTATTTCCTGTTGGTGGAGTCTCAGCGTCCGCCGCGCACCCTTCTACCCCCTTTCTTTCTTGACAAAAATCAATTTTATTTCCTGTTGGTAAAGTCTCAGCGTCCGCCGCACACCCTTCTATCCCCTATTCTTGACAAATCGAATTTAATTTATTGACAAAATCAATTTTATTTCTTGTTGGTGAAGTTCTTGATAAATTTAATTTAATTTCTTGTTGGTGAAGTCTCAGCGTCCGCCGCTCACCCTTCTATCCCCCATTCTTGACAAAGTCAAATTTAATTTCTTGTTGGTGAAGTCTCAGCGTCCGCGCGCACCCTTCTACCCCCCTTCTTGACAAATCAAATTTAAATTCAGATTTAATTTCTTGTTGGTGAAGTCTCAGCGTCCGCCGCGCACCCTTCTACCCCCTTCTTGACAAATCAAATTTAATTTCAGATTTAATTTCTTGTTTGTGAGTCTCAACGTCCACCGCGCACCCTTCTACCCCATTCTTGACAAATCAAATTTAATTACAGATTTAATTTCTTGTTGGTGAAGTCTCAGCGTCCGCCGCGCACCCTTCTACCCCCCTTCTAGATGAATTTAATTTAATTTCTTGTTGGTGAACTTTTTGATAAATTTAATTTAATTTCTTGTTGGAGTCTCAGCATTCACCGCGCACCCTTCTACCCCCCTTCTTGACAAATCGTGTGACGACCCCACAGCACCCAAAGGCGTACCAAAGGGCTTAGCAGACCGTCTGCCTAGCTCGCGCCAGGACTCAAAATGCAAAGCAAATAAAACTATATAAACCAAAAGGGTACTACTCACAATATATACAACCCCAAAAGAGTTCTATTTACACCTTCAAAAGTAGATATCCAGACTACAACATTATCTGATGTTAATAACCAAAAGCAGAAATTAGACCCTAGAAGGGTTCTTACACAGATCATCAAAATAAAAAAAAACATCTTAATTGTCCCACTATAACAAACAAAAACTATCTATACTAGTGATAGTGCCAAAAGGGTCCCCCACATCGTCCCCTGTTAAGAAAAGCAAAGGAAATGGGTAAGATAGAAGCTTAGTAAGTAAACAGGGGTAAAAGCGTAAATTACACATTAAGACGAACAATTATATCACCAAGATGTCAAATCAAAAGTACAAACGTAACAACACAAGTTAAGGATACAGGTTGGCTCCAAAGCCAAATAATGTGCCACGTGTGACCTCCTATCGACACTCCGTCGACTACAAATAATGATCCGTAGAACTCCACTTGTACTCCCACCGTACCCCTTATCACCCTCACTGGCTAGTCACCTCACAAAATGGCTCGAGCAAAGGAAACGAAATTGAACTTGGTTCACAAACTTGTGACCTCAAGACTAGGTTGGACTAACTTCGACCAAGCCCCGACCGGCTCGAATAGTCCGTCTAGGTCTTAAGATCGGGCCCCAAGTTCATCATATTTCACAATTCTCAAAAATCACCCCGAGCTACAAGCTCAAGGGGTTCAGTCCCAAAACAGTTCATATACACAGGTCAAGTACAAATATGTATGCAAATTAAGGTTTAGGTCGAGTGTGATAAAGTGCACTCTCGCCTAAGTATCCTTTCATTCACATTAAAACACATAAGCAACTTAAACATCACAACGGCCTGAATACTTACATAAAGAGCAAATATAGCAAAAAGCGAAGATCACGTCACGTATAACAGCTAGTAGGCCCCACCGGCTCCGTCTAACCCGTCACCGTCTGAAATAAAAAATTGCACCACATTACTACACAAATGACTACTAAAATGCGTAAATAAAGCGAAACGGCAAAACGGACACACGCGCGAGCGGAAACGGTGAACGGAAACGGAAACGGCCGGCAAAACGGAAACGGGCAGATTTGCCGTCCCAAACTGTTTTGACTAAAAGTGAGGCTAGGAATGTCGGATTAAGGTGTGTGAGATCCCGCTTCGAAGCTAAGAGAATGATTTACAACTTTCATGAAGGCCCTGTAATCCAGATCACAACGGAACTAGGGTAAAAATGCACAAGACAGTTTCAGCCGTTTCAGTTCAGGTTACCAAACAGGCCCTGTTTGAATGACCATAACTCATGACTCATAAATCGGAATCAAGAAATTCTAGAGGCGTTGGAAAGTTCATTGATAAGACTATAACTCTTGTGTTTTTACCAAAAGCTGAATCAGTATAGAGTATAGAGAAAAATGGGTCCAAAGTTCGGGCTCAGAACTGACCGACTTCAACGGCAGTTCTGGCACCTTACATTGTTTTGGGTATAACTCAGGTTACCCTGATCGGATTGGGCTGAAATTGTGCAGGTACAACGAGGACTTAAGAAGATACAACTTTCATGTTTTGGGAAAATCCTGAATCAATACGTAGCACAAAGAAAAACAGAGCCAAAGTTCGGGTTCTGGGCTGCCCTGATTTCCAGTTTGAACGGTTTCGCGCGACGCAAACGCATGATCCGTTTCTATGGTTCTCATGCAAGTTTTTTACTACAACCAATCACACAAAAGTTTGAATTTTGCTCCTTAGCCCCTACAACATCACTTTCTCTTTCTTACACTCTTGCCCATAAATATATGAAAAGCTTTCAATTAACTCCATAGGATACAAACTTAATCTAGTCTAAAACACTTAACCACACTTAATTGCTTCACTAATCACCCTCCTATATTAATCACCTATACTTAATCATACTTTATCCTACCTAAAAGCAATTAAACAGCAACCTTTTTGTCATAGGCAAAATTAGGGTTTTAAACCCAACTTAGGACTTCTAATAAATTATAACAACTACAGGTTTTGCTAGTTTAGGGTTTTCTAACCTTTTAAAACCTACTTAACATTTGGAAAAAAATAAATCGAATCCTATACTTACCTGTACAAAAACACACACTTATATATCTAATTTTTAACTACAACTCGAACTTGTGATTAATACAAAAACTAGGGTTTTATAAATAATCCAAATTAGGGTTTTCTAATAAATTAGTGTTATTCTTGATTTTGATGATCACAAAAGAACTTTGAAATGTTTATCTAATTCTCTTCGAATATAAGTATTTTGCTTTTTAGAGAATCAGGTACAAAGGTGTCAAGGAAAGAAAATCAACCAAAAGAAGAAGCAAAAACAGGGTCACTCACTGTCGGACGTCCGAAAGGATGAAGAACATCAAGAAGGAAACTCCTTCGGACGCTCGTGAGGAAGCATCGGACGTCCGGGAGGATCGGACGCACTCTTCGGACGCATAACGATCGCGTTGGACGTCCGAAAAATTTCGCAAAGTTTTGATGACTCTCTGGACGACATTCGGACGCAGATGCTTTCGGACGATAAAATCCCATCGGACGTCCGAACGACAACTTGGTGAGTTTCGGACGATGGGATCGGACGATGATTAATCTGTCGGACGTCCGACAGCCCCAACGGCTAGCTGACTCTTCATCTGCTTTCTATTCGTTGGAAGCATTAATGAAGCCCATTTTTGGTCCCCTTCAAATACAAACGATTCTGAACGAGAAAATAACTTTTGCACACTTTGATTACAAGATCTAAAGAGATATTTTAGCTAGAAAATAGTCTCCCAAGCAAGATTTGTTCTCCTAGTTGTGTGAAGTTCTTGTAAGCTCTTCTCTTGTGTTTCAAATTTTCAATGGTGTAGCTTTGTTGAGGGTTATCTGAGTGATAGTAAAACTTCCTAGCTTGACTAAGTGAGGTTTGGGGCAAGGAGGAAGTGATCCCTCCATTGTACATTGAGTTGATTATTGTTCATCAAAGAGAAGGTGCTCATCTTTGTGATTGGTCTTCAAGTTTGAGGAAAGCTTGGTAGACAATCGGTTTGATACTCTATCTTATTTTTTTTGTTTAATAAAATTCTCATTGCTTATATATATTCTTATGTCTGATCAACATTGTTCTTTTCTTTAAATTTACTTGATTGGTCTCTACTAGAAAAGAAGGTAAATTTTTTATTAAGTAAAAAGTGCCTAAACTCAATTAAGTTTTAATCAACCTAATTCACCCCCCCCTCTTAGGTTGTCTTTGGGTCTTACAATTGGTATCAGAGCTTGGTCTCCTAGAGATTAAGCTCAAGCGGCTTGGAGTAAAGATGACAACTAATCATGCCATATTTGATGAGGGGCAATCTGTCACTAGACCTCCCATGTTTAGTGGTTCTAATTATGTTAGTTGGAAAGAAAGAATGATTATCTTTTTGCAATCCATTGATATTGAGTTATGGTTTATTGTGAATGAAGGACCGCATGATGCTAACATTCTTGATGCAGATACAGGTTTGTTTCGGCCTAAAACAAGAGCTGAGTTGAATGCTCAAGATAGAGCCAATCTCACTTTGAATGCCAAAGCCATGAATGTTCTTTATAGTGCCTTAGACTCAAATGAATCGATTAGAGTAAAAGGATGTAAATCTGCTAAAGAAATGTGGGATAAGCTAAGAGAAATTCATGAGGATAGTGACAACGTGAGAGAACAGAAAAAGTCTATCTTGGTCACAAAGTATGAATCATTTAAAATAGAACCCCTTGAGAATATTGACAAAATGTATTGCAGGTTCAATGACTTGATCAAAGATCTCGAGGTGTTAGGCAAAGAGTACACCTTGGGAGAGAAAAACGGGAAAATTCTCAATGCGTTGGGCAAAGAATGGGAAAGTAAAGTGACTGCAATAGAGGAGGCTAAGGATTTGAATTATGTGCCTATTGAATCTCTCATTAACTCACTAACCTCCTATGAGTTGAAGTTGAAAACTAAAGTGCAGGAGGAAGAGGACGCGAGAGCAAAGAGAAACATAGCTCTAAAAGCAGCTCAAGGTGAAGATGATCCAACTCAGTTGGATGATGAAGACTCGGATGATGATGACAACGATCTTGCTCTCATCACAAAAAGCTTCAAGAGAATCTTGAATAAAAGGAAGTTTAGAAGGGGAGGAGCTAGCAATCAATTCCAGAATCAGTCTTCAAACGCAAGGAACAAAGGAAAACAAGAATTCAACAAGAAACAATTGGACAAATGCTACGAATGTGGACAGCCTGGACACTACACAAACGAATGCTCCCTGAAGAAAAAGAAATATGGAAAAGCTGATCGAAAGCCAAGGTTCAACAACTTCCAGATTACATGGAATGAATGTAACTCCGAAGGCGAAGTTGAAGAAGAAGAAGAATCAGCTCAAATGGCCTTCATGGCTATTGGAGATAATGAGGTAACTTCCATACACTCTCAATCTGAAAGTGATGATGAAGATGATGATGATCTTGAATCCTTTGTTGAAAAATTGCATAATGCCTTGAAGGAATCTTATGATAAAAACAAGCAGCTAAAATAGAAAATTGTCTTTCTCATTCAAAATAATGCAAGTCTTTTTCAACAAAATAAACAACTAAAGGCTGACAATGAGTGCCTTGTAAGAGCCGGATTTGATGTTCAAAATGAACTTGATAGAAAGACAAGTGTTTGTGAAATGCTAAAGAAAAGACATGGTGACTTGAATAAAAGGATGGACAGTTTGGATGAGACTTTAAAAGCTAGAAAACAAGATTATCTCAAAAAGAACATGTCAACCACCTCTCTTACTGCTCATGAAAGAACATTAGCACACAACAAAAATGCATATGGTTTCACAACATATAGAAGGAGTGGATTGAGATTTATCAAATCATTACATGTTAAAGACTCTTCCATTATGTGTAGTTTTTGCTGTCAAAGAGGGCATTTGAAAGGAGATTGTTATGTGAAAAGAAATCTGAACAGAGGAATGAGATGCATGTGGTTAGTTAGACACAATTCTAACTATTGTGGACACCACACTTTTTACTAAGCAAGTGTTAAATGATCTTCTTATTGTGCAAATATATGTAGATGATATTATTTTTGGCGCTACTAATGAATATCTATGCAAGGATTTTTCCACTATTATGCAAAGTGAATTTGAAATGAGTATGATGGGAGAATTAAATTTCTTCCTTGGACTTCAAATACATCAAGCACTAGAGGGAATTTTTATAAATCAAGCAAAATACACCAAGGAATTGCTGAAAAATTTGGCATGGAGGACTCAAAGCAAGTTGGAACTCCAATGTGCACTTCTACAAAACTTGACCTTACTAACGTGGCACGACCTTACTTGAACAGGATCTGTTTAAACATGTGGATGAAAAGCACTATAGAGGTATGATTGGAAGCCTACTCTATTTAACCGCAAGTAGACCCGATATTATGTTTGCTGTTTGCTTGTGTGCTAGATTTCAATCTTGTCCAAAAGAATCACATTTGAATGCTGTTAAAAGGATTTTTAGGTATTTGAAAGGTACATTAGACTATGGTCTTTGGTATGCTAGATCTAGTGAGTTTGCACCATATGGATATTCGGATGCTGATTTTGGAGGTTGTCGTGTGGATAGAAAGAGTATTAGTGGAACTTGTCACTTTCTTGGTAATTGCTTAGTCTCTTGGTTTAGCAAGAAACAAAATGCAATCTCTTTGTCTACAACCGAAGCGGAATATATTGCCGCTAGTGCATGTTGTGCTCAACTTTTATGGATGAAGCATACCTTGAATGATTTTGGATTGTTATATGACTGCATGCCTATATTCTGTGATAATACTAGTGCAATCAATTTGACCAAAAATCCAATTCAGCATTCTAGGACAAAACATATAGATATAAAGCACCACTTTATTCGCGATCTTGTTCAAAAAGGTGAAGTTTGTGTGAATTATGTTTGTTCCAAAGATCAAATTACTGATATTTTTACAAAAGCTTTGCCATTGGATCAATTCATTCATCTAAGATCAAAATTAGGGATTATCGAAAAATCATCTTAAATTTTTCTTTCAAAGCTTTCGGACGTCCGATAGAAGATGAACGGACGTCCGATAATGTTCTTCAGCTGTTTTCCCAGAAAGCACCTGTTCGGACGAAACTGTCAGACGCAAGACTTCGTTCGGCCATCCGACAGTGCAACGGTACACTTTTTAAAGTAATTTCCCTCCTCATTTGCTTCAGACTCTTTTTCTTCTCTTCTCACTCGGACGAAAACTGTCTTCCCTTTCACTCTCAATTCCTGCTATTCTGAAGCACTTATTCCAAAATTGATTCAACCAAAAACCTTTTCGGATCATTGCGAGTTCATTTTCCTGATTCTTTCACCAAATCTCATCACATTTCGACAGTTCCCAAATTTCTCTCAAAACCCTATTTTCTCCTAGCCATTCTGTTCAATCATCTTCAAGGCTCGTTTATCCCAAAATTCTTGTGTGATTCACTCCCATACTACTGTGTGCATCATTAGCATCATACATCTCACGCATTTCACACAATGGTGAAACTAAGAGGAGGAAAGGTAACTGCCGGACGCAAACACACACTCAGGGATAAAGATGCTGATTCTCCTAGGGCCAAAAGATCATCCAAACGTGTCAAAAAGGGGGCAGTAAAGGCTCAAATTTCACAGCCTTCCGCTCAGCCAGAATCCGGACAAGGAACTTCTTCTCAACCGCCCTCCAAATCAACCACTGTCTCCCCATTCTTTGATGATGCTGCCAAAGAAAAACACTCCTGGATATCCCAAAAAGGTTTCATTCCTCAACGTACCATAAATCCCTCTGAGTTTCGCAAAATAGGTTTAGAGTCCATTCTGCGTCTCTTCGAATTTCAGAAATAGTCACATATCATTTCCATGCCTAACGTTTATTACCCTGAAATGCTATATCAATTCTTTGCCAATCTTAGGAAAGGCACTGATCACACTGAAATTATGTCCAGGGTAAATGGGGTAGATTTAGTGTTTGATCCTGAGATTGTGAATGCTATTTTAAATACTGTTTTTGAACCAGGATGCAAAAGTAAAATTGCCAATTTCTTTTCTTATGAAGAGCATCCCACTGCTGATAATCACTTTGATAGTGCTAAGATGATGTCTTATTTTCAAAAGAAGTTTTCTGCCCCTGCTGATGCAAAACTGAATGACCTTGCTCCTGTGAATCTAATTGCTTTCTCAATCATTTCAAATTTTCTTGTACCTACTGATGGTCATAGGACAGATGCCAATAAAATGGCGCTGTATTTTTTTATTGTTTTCGAGAAAAAAAAAATTTGCATTGACTTTGGCTTTGTCATGTGCAAGTTTTTACTTCGCTTCACCACTGATTCTCATAGAAAACTGTCTTATGGAAAATTTCTTCAGAAGATCTTTGAGTTTTACAAAGTACCCATCCTTGGTGTTTGTCCCAAAGAAACGTTTTCTTCTGCCTTTACTAAGGCTTATTTTGAGCGCAAGAATCTTGTCTTTAGAGATAATTTGTGGGCTTATAAGGGGGCTATGACTAATGAACCTAGATCTAAGGCTGCACATGATCCCCTTCACACTCTATCCTCTGTTGCACTGACTTCTATTCATCCTAGGAAGACTGCCACTAAGGCATCTTCTTCTTCAAATTCTGAAGTGGTTGAGCTCCTTCGTGATCTTAAACAACATGTTCTACTTCTTGAACATGGTCTCATGCTCACCATGTCATCTGAGCAACAAGCAGACTTTCTGGATAAAAAGAGTCTTCTCTTTCCCCCACCTGTGGGTGAAGAAGTTCCTCATGGCAAAGAGCCACGCTCTAATGATCCAAGTTCATCAGCTCCTATTCGCTCCATGAGTCCTGCTCCCATCGATCTCACCTCTACTCCGGTGGCACCTCAAGATCCTTCCACATCTGACAAAGGCAAGAAACCAGTTGGTGAACATGTTGAAGATGATGAAGACACTGAGGAGGAGGATCTCTCTTAGTATCTGCTTACTCGAAGGACGCCTGGGTCCACTTAGTTTACCATTTAGGATCACTAGCCATATTAGGATCATTTGCATTCTGTTTGACTATTTTCTATTTGCTAGGTGTTAGATGGTTGTCTTGGATTTTTTTGTTTTGTTGTTTTCTTTGATTCTGGTGCTTGTAATGTTCAAAACTGGATATGTGGATGTGATGGTGCTTGTAATGTTTTGTGATGCTCGTAAGCTATTTTGTTAAGAATGTTTAGTTCTTTTTTATGTTACTGATTCTTGACATGTCTCTTTACTTTTGTGATTCTTGACATGTCTCTTTACTTTTGACTTTTGTGATGACAAAAAGGGGGAGAAAAGATATGAATTGACTGGATATGTGGATAAATCTGTGAAGTAGCCAAGTGAGGGGGAGTTTCTCAATTGCTTAACTGTTTTTGGATAAATCAGTGAATAAATTGCTTAACTAAGTGAGGGGGAGTTTTTTCAATTGCTTAACTATTTTTGGATGATTGAATAAATCTGTGAAGTAGCCAAGTGAGGGGGAGTTTTTCAATTTTTGTTCTTCGATTGACTGAGAAAGGGGGAGCCTATTTGTAATCATCAAATTTCATTTCAAATCATTGTTTTGTCATCATCAAAAAGGGGGAGAATGTTATTCTTGATTTTGATGATCACAAAAGCACTTTGAAATGTTTATCTAATTCTCTTCGAATATAAGTGTTTTGCTTTTAGAGAATCAGGTACAAAGGTGTCAAGGAAAGAAAATCAACCAAAAGAAGAAGTAAAAACAGGGCACTCATGTCGGACGTCCGAAAGGATGAAGAACATCAAGAAGGAAACTCCTTCGGACGCTCGTGAGGAAGCATCGGACGTCCGGGAGGATCGGACGCACTCTTTTGAGGCATAACGATCGCGTTGGACGTCCGAAAAATTTCGCAAAGTTTTGATGACTCTCTGGACGACATTCGGACGCAGATGCTTTCGGACGATAAAATCCCATCGGACGTCCGAACGACAACTTGGTGAGTTTCGGACGATGGGATCGGACGATGATTAATCTGTCGGACGTCCGACAGCCCCAACGGCTAGCTGACTCTTCATCTGCTTTCTATTCGTTGGAAGCATTAATGAAGCCCATTTTTGGTCCCCTTCAAATACAAACGATTCTGAACGAGAAAATAACTTTTGCACACTTTGATTACAAGATCTAAAGAGATATTTTAGCTAGAAAATAGTCTCCCAAGCAAGATTTGTTCTCCTAGTTGTGTGAAGTTCTTGTAAGCTCTTCTCTTGTGTTTCAAATTTTCAATGGTGTAGCTTTGTTGAGGGTTATCTGAGTGATAGTAAAACTTCCTAGCTTGACTAAGTGAGGTTTGGGGCAAGGAGGAAGTGATCCCTCCATTGTACATTGAGTTGATTATTGTTCATCAAAGAGAAGGTGCTCATCTTTGTGATTGGTCTTCAAGTTTGAGGAAAGCTTGGTAGACAATCGGTTGATACTCTATCTTATTTTTTTGTTTAATAAAATTCTCATTGCTTATATATATTCTTATGTCTGATCAACATTGTTCTCTTCTTTAAATTTACTTGATTGGTCTCTACTAGAAAAGAAGGTAAATTTTTTATTAAGTAAAAAGTGCTTAAACTCAATTAAGTTTTAATCAACCTAATTCACCCCCCTCTTAGGTTGTCTTTGGGCCTTACAATTAGTACAAAATAGAACAAAATGCTCTTAATATCACATAATATCGAAATTAATGACTAACCGGGGTCTCATAACCTCCCCCTCTTAGAACAATTTCGTCCTCGAAATTAATACCTTTGTTCATGAACAAAGAAGGATACTTCTTTTGCATGTCTTCCTCCAATTCCCAGGTGGCTTCCTCCATATCATGATTTCTCCATAAAATCTTCACCAAAGGTATCCGTTTATTCCTTAGTTCTTTCACCTTTCGATCCAAAATCTGTACTGGTTGCTCTTCGTAGGTGAGGGTTTCATCTAGCTCCACGTCCTTAGGTTGTAGAATGTGAGTGGGGTCGGGATGGTATTTCTTGAGTAAGGAAACATGAAAGACATTGTGAATTCGAGACATACTGGTTAGCAATTCTAGCTGATATGCCACCGTCTCGACTCGTCGTTGAATCTTATACGGCCCTACATATCGGGGTTTCAATTTCTTTCCTTTTCTAGCCGCAACGGTTCCCCTTAGTGGTGTAACCTTTAGGAACACCATGTCTCCCAACTCAAACTCCAGGTCTTTCCTTCGATGATCAGCATAACTTTTCTGCCGGCTCTAAGTTGTTTGTATTTTCTGGCGAATAATTTTGACCTTTTCTATTGCTTCTTCAATCCAGGGTACTGTGGTCGAATCTAATACTTTCCTCTCACCTACTTCATCCCAAAAGATCGGTGTGCGGCACTTGCGCCCGTATAAGGATTCATACGGTGCCATTTGTATGGTAGAATGATAGCTGTTGTTATAGGCAAACTCGATCAAGGTGAGGTGTTGGCTCCAGTTCCCTCCAAAATCCATAACACACGATCGGAGCATGTCCTCAAGGGTTTGTATAGTTCTCTCAGATTGTCCATCTGTCTGAGGATGGTAAGCTATACTTAAGTGAAGTTTAGAGCCCATAGCTTCTTGCTTCCTTTGCCAGAATCGTGACACGAAACGGGGATCTCTGTCCGAGACAATACTCACCGGTACTCCATGTAGCCGTATAATTTCATCTAGATACAGCTGAGCTATTTTTTCTGGGGAGTACTTCATGTTCACGGGAAGAAAATGAGCTGATTTGGTTAAACGGTCCACAATTACCCATATGGCATCATGTCCTTTTGCTGTCCATGGGAATCCTAAAACAAAATCCATCGTAATGTTTTCCCACTTCCACTCTGGCACTTCTAACGGCTGGAGTAACCCTGAGGGTTTTTGGTGCTCAGTTTTAATCTGCTGACAGGTTAGACATGTTTGTACAAACTGAGCCACCTCCTTCTTCATACCATCCCACCAGTATAACTTTTTCAAATCTTGGTACATCTTTGTCGTACCCGGATGTACAGTATATCGTGATCAGTGAGTTTCTTCCAATATCTCCCTTTTAATGTCTTTATCCTGTGGTACAACTAACCGATTGCGATACCTCAATATCCCATTTGAGTTCACATTAAAGTCAGGTATCGTCCCTTTTCCAACTTTCTCCTTCCATTTTTGCACTTGAGAATCATCCTTCTGAGCTTCTTTTATACGAGGTATTAGAGTAGAAGTTATCATAATATTGCTAAAAAGCACTGCTAACTACTTAAGTTGAGGAGTCCATTCCCCAACTTTCTCTAATAACTCCCACTCTCTTACCTGCAAACTGGACACCTGAGCTTTACGGCTAAGAGCATCAGCTACTACATTAGCTTTCCCTGGATGATACTTAATGGTGCAATCATAATCCTCTAGGAATTCCATCCACCGACGTTGCCTCAAATTCAACTCTTTTTGTGAAAATAAATACTTGAGACTCTTGTGATCGGTGAATACCTCAAAAGTTATCCAGTACAAATAATGACGCCACTTTTGAAGAGCAAAAATTACGGCTGCTAATTCCAAATCATGGGTGGGGGCTCATGAGGTTTTAACTTTAGGGATGCGTACGCTATCACCTGCCCGTTTTGTGAGAACCCCCTCTTTAAACCGTAATTTTCCTCATTTATATGCCCTATTCTAAGATTTAGACTATTTAATATATGCCCTTACAAATTATTTTCTAGGTGTTATAATAATTTCCATGCATTTCATTTCAATTCATTTTACTTGAAGTAAAATATTTCCTTGAGCAAGGTTGTAAATAATTCACCAGTTGTAATTGTCCAAGTGTTCTTTTATTAGAGGTAGAGACTTTATGTAAGAGATTAGAGGTGTTGAATAATTATTGGTGCATTTGGAAAGGTAAGAATGGCATTAGTCAAAGATTAAGAAAGGTTAGGACAATAATGGAGCCATGTGGCAAAACCCTAGCCATAGGTTTGTTTGACTAAGGATTAGAAGACAAAATAAAAACTAAACATGGCTCTTTTCTTCCCTTAGATGGCCGAACCCCTTAGCAAAAAAAAAGAGAGAGAGAGAGCTCCATACACTTGCTTTTTACCCTAGTAAATCAAGAACAAAAATCCAAAGGAGAAAGATCTAGAGTTGTGAGACAACTTTCTTCAATCCTTGAGATTATTCCAAGCTTAAAGTTTCCATTGTGGTGGATTGATTGGTGACATGGGCAACTTGTAAGTGAGGTAAGTAATCTTTAAATTAGGGTTTTATGATGTTATCATCCACTTTAAGCCTTAATGATGAATTGCAAGTTATGGTGGTTGATATTTGGGGTTAGTCCCATGAATCAATCAAGTAGTGATAAAGCTTGTTAGTATGCACACCATGTGTTTGATGAAATGCCTAGCCCTTGTTCATGTGTGTGTATAAGGTATTAACATGTTTTTTAACCCCTTTTTAGTAGATCTAATACTTGTTATGTGATTGGAGTACAAATCATGAAAGGTTGAAAGTTAGAAAAGTTGGGGAGGTGCTGTCCGAAAATTTCAAGGGCTTGCTGCCCTGTTTTGCTTTGGTAATCTCATGCCTAATTTGGCTACAAGTGTGAGGGATATATGTTGGGTTATGTGTGTGGAGTTTGTCTACAAAAAATTAGCCAATTTGGTTGGATAAATCTTGAGTTATGAGCGAAGAGGCAAAACTGGACTAGGTCCAGGAATTTTCTGACCAGTGATCTTGTGAAGGTCATAACGTTTTCCTCAATGATTGGAATTGAGTGCCATTTGTGGCATTTGAAAGTGGACTCTTAGAGCTTTAAACTGGTACCAAGTTAATTTTCTGGTTCGTCCCGAGCGATTCGTGGCATGTCTTGAAAGTTGGCTGCCCGGTTGTTACTGTTCATCCGAGACTGTCCAGAAAATTCATTTGGTTGCTTAATTTTGAACCACTTACGTTTGGATTTTAGAAATGGTTTATTCTACACAAATATAGCCTTGTGAACCTAGTTTCTAACAGCACCAACGGAACCTAATTCTGACTTTTCTACAGTGAATTATAACCATTTTCCCGAGACTGCCGGGCAAGACTGTTTAATCCGAATAAGGAACCTTCAAGTCTAAATGAAACATTTCTTTTGCCGAGCTTTCATGTACACACTAAACTTATTTTCTCATGAACTTTTACCATGTTATGGACCTTATTGCATGCCGAATTAAGTAGCCTAGACTACTCACTCGGTTTCTTAATGAACCTATACTTTAGTAAGGAACGAATCCAATTGTTAATGATTTCACTCGTTGACCTAGGTTTGGGAAACGAAGGTGATCGTAACTGAGACGTTTGACGTCGATTGCTACTTTTGCTTGACAGGTGAGTGTTCCACTACTTGCTACCGATTATGTGAAATATCTGAAATACTTGATTGATAACTGTTGGAGCGAAACACTGTTTTGATAAAATGGAGGCGAGTGTGTACTTTACCGCACTCGATCTCTCTTGTTTTCACTGAAGTTATATATATTGTTATTATGAGATATGATATCTCTATGAATGCCTGTGATTGAGTTGTTTGGGTGATATCCCATCAACTACTGTTACTGTTTGGGTACCCAACCACATAGGTGAGTCGGTCGTATAGAGCCAACAAGGGCTTGGTCGAGAAGGCCGATAAACCTTGAGGATTGTTTACTGTACGCTGGAAATCGGTATACTCGAGTATTACCAAACTACTGTTATGGAGTGCGGGCCCGGTAGGGGGTTGATTGGTGGACGGAGACTGGTGAAAGAGGTGTTCTATGGACCCTTTTATACTGTGCATACAAGTGTTGACGGAGTGTCAACAGGAGGCAATTATGATCAAGTTCAAGTGGATCTTTGGCTTTTGAAAGCCACCTGTATCCTTGAATTGAACTGTGATTAATTGTTATTCTACTGTACGATGCTTATTTGGTTATTTTGTGACCTTATGTGATTATGTGTTTATTTGTTTTTACTTGGAACCTCATTGGGCTTTAGCTCACCCCATTCCCTTTGTTTTCCTTAACAGATCGAGTAGGGACTTGATCAAGAGCTTTCTCGCTTTATTTTGCTCGTACTTGCGTTTTGGGGTTGTAACTTTTGTTTAAGCAGACTTGTAGGCTTAAATTTTTAAGTATGACTTATGCTATGTAATTTTAAGCGTGGAGTGGTAGGTTGACATGTGTTGATACATATGCTAAGCTGGAACGTTGAAATAGTGATTATGTTTTAATTAGGGTTTTAATTCCCTGTATTGGAAGATGTTCTATCCGTTTCATTGATGATATTAGTTCTTTGAACGACTGAATCTTGGCGAGAGTTGGGCAGGCAGCCCGCTGATACCCTAGGGTTCGCCCTAGAGAGAGGTGGGGCTGTCACAGTTGGTATCGGAGCCTAGGTTTGAATTGGCCTGGGCGAGATAGAAATTTCCGACTTGAGGATTATATTGGATTATTTTCCTTAAGAGTACTTAAGCTTATTTACACTTTTGTGTAGGATGGATGGACATAGTGGCCCTAGTGATAGTCCAGCTGGTGAGCAGCCCCGTGGAGTACTCCCGATGATTAAGTATCAGATTCGGCCAAGAGAGGCCACTATACGTTGGAGTCCGGCCAACTGCCATCGGCGTTGCGAGTGCCGCCATACTTATACTTATCCCAATACGGTTGTTTTGGCCGTGGTAGAGGAAAGAGAAGAGTTAGTGAAGGATAACGATAGGCTTGAAACTGAAGTGAAACGACTAAAGGAAGCTAATGAAATGCAAGCCGAGCGGATTAAGGAGGTCGAGTACGATATGAACGAGGGCCAGGAGAGGATTGATGATCTGTGCGCACAGCTAAGGGAAACTCAGGAGCGCATGATTACTAGGGCAAGGAAGGTGAGGACTAGAGCGGAGTCCATTCTGAATGTTTGTGATGATCTTCTAAGAGAGGCTAGTGACGAGGCTTCTTACATAGGGGACGAGGTCGGAGACGAACCCGCCCAGTCGGGGGGTCAACCAGTCCTACGACGGATTAAGCCTCTACTCCTAGGCTACTACCTTTGATGATTTTGACTATTGCACATAGAAAGGATAGAGGAGGTTGTGGCTCGGTGGTTGTACAGTTTTCTTTTGACACTTGTGCTAGGTTTTTGTTTGATATGACTGTACTACTATATCTGTACTCTTGAGACTTGTACTTGCTACTTTTGGTTCTGTTACCTTGTAAATGACTGCTATGAGCTTTTTAATGGATAATATTTTGACTTTTGACCTTTGACTGTTGACCTTTGACTTTGACTTTGACTCTATTTCGACATTGGCTTTTAACTGCTTTGTATTTTCACTCGTTTATCGTGATTCCGATTCCATTTCTTATTTGACTTTTAAATATAAATAAGCATCTACTGTATACCCATATTTGCTTACCCTGTTAGTTGCTATACGTGGGCACTAGGCCAGTGAGTGATAATGGAGACTAGACAAAGACGTGCTCGGGGCCGTGGGCGAAAATCCAGGCAAGTTCAAGACCAAGGAGAGGAACAAGGTTCTGTGGCGAATCAGAACCAGGGACCCCGAGGAGATGGAGGGGACCAGGTAGCTACGACTATCAATCGAATGACTGACTTACTGGCTCGCTTGGTTGACTAGCAGGGTCAAGTACCTGGTAACCAACAAAGGGACCCTGAAGTAGGTGAGGACAGGGCCCTGGATAGGTTCCAAAAGTTTGCTCCTCCAAAATTTCTTGGAGGACCTGAACCCGAAATTGCTAAGAATTGGTTCGAGCAAATGGAAGATATATTCGCCGCGCTACATTACACTGAAGAGAGGCAAGTTACCTTCGTCGTTTTCTAGCTGGAAGGCGCAGCCCGTTCTTGGTGGAACGTAGTACGGGCAAAGTGGCATAGGGAGCAAACTCCCCGTACTTGGCTTAACTTTACTAGAGAATTTAATGAAAATTTCCTTCCGCCCTTAATCCAGGAGAAAAGGGAGAACGAGTTTATCAAACTGCGTCAATGTGCTTCAAGTGTAGCAGAATATGAGACTCAGTTCACTCGACTCTCCAAGTTTGCCCCAGAATTGGTGTTTAGTGAACAAAAGCGCATAAGGCAATTTGTACAAGGATTGAATGTGGAAATTCAGAAGGATTTGGCTGCCGCTCAAATTGATACTTTCAAGGATGCATCTAGTAGTACGCCTGGGCGAGGTGATCAGAATGTGCCACCTCCTAAGTTTGGAAGAGGTGCGGGTGGAGCCGAACTGCAGGGACACCAAAAGGAGGAGCTCCATCTAGAGGAACTCAAAGTGGAAGAGGACAAGGACAGCAGAGGGCTACCTCCCAAGGAGTTCCTACACCCACTACTCGTGCAAGCTGTGGATATTGTGGTAAGCCAAATCCCACCGAGGACAATTGCTGGAAAAAAAATGAGGAAGTGCCTCGTTTGTGGAAGTTCCGAACATCAGATTGCCACTTGCCCTGTTAAAAAATCATGACGGGAATAGGGGTACCCAGCCGGAGAAGTCAAACCCTAAGCAACCTACCGCCAGTGCAAGTCGACCCAAAACCTCTGCTAGGGTTTTTGCTTTGGACCACCAGCGAGTTTCGGAATCCTCAGAAGTAGTGGAAGGTACGATCCCTGCATTCCACCGCTTAACTAAGCTTTTGATTGACCCAGGAGCATCCCATTCTTTCGTGAATCCTGCCTTTATGTGTGGTATTGCTGTGAATCTTGTTCAGTTACCTTACGACTTAGAAGTAAAAACACCTACTGGGGATCAAAGCTTAGTTACCAATATGGTTTATAAAAATTGCGAGATTTGGGTAGGAGAACGGAAGTTGGTAGGGGACTTGATAAGTTTAGACCTTAAGGGGTATGACGTGATTATAGGCATGGATTGGCTGACCCGTTATAATGCTCAATTGAACTGTAAGACTAAGGTAGTGGAGTTCTCTATACCCGGAGAGGCAACTCTAAGACTGAATGTGAAGGGTAGGTTAACCTCGTCCGCGCTCGTTTCGGGAATCCGAACCAGAAAGTTGTTGAGTAAAGGGGCGCAAGGATACTTAGCCTTCTTAATTAATACTCCTGGAGATAAGGTGAAATTGGAGGATGTCTTAGTAGTGAATGAATTTCCTGATGTCTTTCCTGACGAGTTGAAGTGCATGCCACCCGAAAGGGAGATAGAATTTAAGATTGATTTAGTGCCCGGAACCACTCCCATTGCAAAAACACCATATCGAATGGCCCCCGCCGAACTTAATGAATTGAAACTGCAGTTACAAGATCTGTTAAAGCGAGGGTTTATTCAGGAAAGTGAGTCACCTTGGGGAGCGCCCGTTTTATTTGTTAAAAAGAAGGATGGTAGTTTGAGACTGTGTATTGACTATCGTGGCTTAAATGATGTTACGGTAAAAAATAAGTATCCTTTGCCACACATTGACGAATTGTTTGACCAACTGCAAGGAGCAGTAGTTTTCTCTAAGTTGGACTTGAGGCAAGGTTATTAACTGATGTGAAACCCCGATCTAGACAACCAAAACACCATGGCTTAGGCAGCGGAAATTTGACCCAACTAATCCCTAGAAATCACGAACAATTTTGATATTATCTCAACCCGTAACTACTCGAATTAACGAACCAAATTGGAGGTAGTAGAACGCCACAATCAAGGAGATACTCGATTGATAAGTTCGGGTGAATAACTTGAGAAGATTCTCAAGTATTCAAAGAGGCTCTCTTGGAAAGAGAAAAGTGAAAACTCACAATTTTATTGATCTTCAAAAACTGCCTATGAAGGTCTCTTGCCTTGGCTATATATAGCCATACAACTTGAAAACCTAAAGTGACTTGAAAACCCTAACTCGGCTAGGCTAGGCCTTTGGCCCGATTCCACTACTCAAATCCACTATCTAATGGTCAGCTTATAATCGATCCAATGAAGGCTTTAAGCTGGCCCAACATAACCCAATAAAAGCTAATTAACCAACTTAAGTTATAGTGAGCCTAGACTCTATAAATCGGATCCAACTCAACATGAGGTCTTGGACCGAATTTATTCCTAACAAATAAAATAGAAATCTAGAAAATAAACTACTAACTATTACTAAAAGATTCAATCTCTTGCAGCCCAAAACATGGCCCATAAGCGGCCCATATTTCGTATCATTCCCCTCCTTTTAAAAAAAGATTTGTCCTCAAATCGTGTTTGGAAATGAATGGTACTACAAGAGTTGGCAGTATGAAACTTCAAATCTCCACATATTGGCTCTCTTAGAATGGATGATACTTGCATACGTCGTGATTATTGTAATTCGCTGCACATGTCTCTTAGTTAGCTTGAAAATGCTCACAATCCGCCATGGGAAACTCAAGGCTTTACTCCAGCCACTCCAAAGCTCTCTAATCAGCATTGTGTCATGAATGGTCGAATTTAGACCTACACAATAAATCACACGATTATGATTTGTAGGTATAAAATCACTTGACAGCTTACCATTCACATTCACAAGATAAGGATCTTCATAGTGATGCTCAATCAGGTTAGAAAAGTCTCGGACATGATTGTGCAAAGTTATAAAATTCATTGCAAGTTGTTGTGGGTATGGCCTATCTTGCACAAATGGAACAAGATCGAGATAGGTAGCTTTTGAACCCTCAAATTGAAGAATAAAACCAGGTTGTAAGGAATCAGAATTTGGACCAATGAGGAAAGGATTGTCACCAACAAAATAAGAAGGAAATTTATAACAAGTTTCAAGTGTAGAAACTCCCTTTGAAACTTCATTATTCCTCCCAACAAGCAAATCAGGCTCATGGTTGACGTTGAACATCAGTGGATGACAAAGAGAGACAACACTTAAGGTGCAAACTCCATGAAAAGTTTGATATTCACCAATGGATTTAGGCATAGAACATGCCAAGATCAACTCAATTTTTCCTTGCTTAACCTGCATAAAAGTAGAAACACTAAACAAAGTAGAGTCAAGATCGTTAGAAAAAACATATGATCTCACATCCTTTCTCACAATCAGCTTACTCTTAGAATTTTTAATCTCTTTTTCATGCTCAGTAGCTGACTTTTTCCCCTCATTATTCTCAACCTCTTTCTCCTTTTCAACTCCCTCGAATTTTACCTCTTCAGTCACAATTCTCTCCTCCAGCTCTTTCTTCATACTATAACGCTCATGCTCACTCTTCATGTATGCTAGATCAATACAAAGTTGCTTAGAGTTAAGCGACACAAGCCTGGTACGACGGCCATTAAATGTGAAGGAATACTTATTAGTATATCCATCATATTTGACTTCTCGATTAAACATCCACCATTGTCCCAACAGCACACGCGTCACTTGAATGGGAACCACATCACACAACACCTCATCCACGTATTGACCAATACGAAAAGGAACAAGTGTGTGCTTAGTAATCCAAATATCACCACTATCACTTTGCAACTTGTAAGGGCGAAGATGATCAATGGTTGGAAGATTCAATTTCTCAACCAAGACAATACTTGCGAGATTAACTTCACAACCCTTATCAATGGCTAAGCTGCAAACTTTATCCTTGATATGGCAACGTGTATAAAACCAATCATTTTTTTGAGCTTTGATGATTTCCAATAGCTCAGTTATCTCACGCAATGCCACAGTATTTACTCCTTTAGGCACAAGATGGTGAAGCTCCAGTTGAGCATTCGTTTGTCTCATACTTTTATTACCTGCAAAACTCAACAAAAATTAGTAGAACAGTCCTCACTCGCTCCCTTACGTGTTTCACTCACCCTCGTGTATGTCACTCAAAGCGCTCCAATGGACTTACCAAACACCTTTACCTGTTGGGTTAGGTAGTTTGAGAAATGCTGCTCAAGCCCAAATAATTGTCACCAACTTCTTCCTCAAGAGTAATCACGGAGATGTAGGAGAAAGTGTAGGGAAGTGTTCCTAAAAGTTAGGAGAAAATATAGGAGAAAATATAGGAGAAAGTGTAGGAGAGTGTTCCTAAAATCTAGGAAGAGAATATAGGAGAGTTTCCTAAAGTGGATGAGAGAATATAGGAGAGTTTCCTAAAGTGGATGAGAGAATATAGGAAAGGTCCTAAAAATGTATGAGAGAATTTAGGAAAGTTTCCTAAAAATAGATGGAGACTTTAGGAAAGTTTCCAAAAGAAATGGATGAGAGAGTTTAGGAAAGTTTCCTAAAAAATGGATGAGAGAATTTAGGAAAGTATCCTAAAAAAATGGATGAGAGAATTTAGGAAAGTTTCCAAAAAAAAATGAATGAGAGAGTTTGGGAAAGTTTCCTAAAAATGTAGCAGAGAGAGTGTCCAAGTGAGTACAAAGAGTTATCCAAGTGCTGTACTTAGTTTCCTAATTGATTTTGGAAACAAGTTAGTTTTTGGAAACCCTTTGAAAATCCTTTTCCTCTTGAACAACTTTTGGTAACCTTCTTGAAACAACTTTTGGTAATCTTCTTGAAACAACCTTTGGTAATCTTCTTGAAACAACTTTTGGTAACTTCCAAATTCTACTCCAAGAAAGATTGCACAAATCAGATTTGGTTCCCTATTCAAAACAATTCGGTTCCACTTTCTTTCCTTTCCTTTTTTTTTTCTTGCCAACCGATTCCTCTTTTCTTTCTTTTTCTTTTCGTTTTTGTTTTCTGTTTTTTTTTTCTTGACTACAACTATCAACCACGACACAAAACAAGGAAGTCCACAAATAATAACTACCAAGAACTCCAAGATCTTTCAAGAACTTTCAAGGAAGTTGTCAGGAACTTCAGAAATTTCAAGATTGTGGTCAAGAATTCAAGAAGCTCAAGATTATTGTAAGTTCTCTTCAAGATTCACAAAATTCCAACAAGTTTTGCCAAAATTCAGATTTGAAAACCAAGTAAACAAGTTGGATAACACAAACAACAAGGCTGGACAGATTTGTATTCGGATGAACAGTAACTATGAACAGTGTCGGTGAACAGTACGGTGAACAGTGTCGGTGAACAGTAAGAACAGTATTTTTTTTTTTGGTTCTAAACAAACGAACAGATTGGGATAAACATATATGACTCGAAATAAATGAAAAAAAAAGATATAACCTGGTGGTTGTCGACTAGCTCTGGTACCAACTGATGTGAAACCCCGATCTAGACAACCAAAACACCATGGCTTAGGCAGCGGAAATTTGACCCAACTAATCCCTAGAAGTCACGAACAATTTTGATATTATCTCAACCCGTAACTACTCGAATTAACGAACCAAATTGGAGGTAGTAGAACGCCACAATCAAGGAGATACTCGATTGATAAGTTCGGGTGAATAACTTGAGAAGATTCTCAAGTATTAAAAAAGGCTCTCTTGGAAAGAGAAAAGTGAAAACTCACAATTTTATTGATCTTCAAAACTGCCTATGAAGGTCTCTTGCCTTGGCTATATATAGCCATACAACTTGAAAACCTAAAGTGACTTGAAAACCCTAACTCGGCTAGGCTAGGCCTTTGGCCCGATTCCACTACTCAAATCCACTATCTAATGGTCAGCTTATAATCGATCCAATGAAGGCTTTAAGCTGGCCCAACATAACCCAATAAAAGCTAATTAACCAACTTAAGTTATAGTGAGCCTAGACTCTATAAATCGGATCCAACTCAACATGAGGTCTTGGACCGAATTTATTCCTAGCAAATAAAATAGAAATCTAGAAAATAAACTACTAACTATTACTAAAAGATTCAATCTCTTGCAGCCCAAAACATGGCCCATAAGCGGCCCATATTTCGTATCATTAACAGTTGCGAATTAGGCAAGAGGATATACCGAAAACTGCCTTTAATTCCAGATATGGTCATTTTGAATTTGTAGTGATGTCTTTTGGTTTAACGAATGCTCCTGCCGCATTTATGGATTTGATGCATCGAGTCTTTAAACCCTACTTCGATCAATTTGTTGTAGTATTTATCGATGATATTTTGGTGTATTCTAAGACTCGAGAGGATTACGAACAGCATTTGAGGATAGTATTGCAGACTTTAAGAGAACATCAGTTATATGCCAAGTTTAGCAAGTGCGAGTTTTGGTTGGAGCAAATTTCTTTTCTAGGGCACGTAATATCTAAAGATGGCATTTCTGTGGATCCAGTGAAAGTAGAGGCTGTATCTGAGTGGAAACGACCGGAAACCCCAACTGAGGTCCATAGTTTTCTAGGTTTAGCATGTTATTACCGATGGTTCATCAAAGATTTCTCCAAGTTAGCCGGTCCTTTAACCGACCTGACCAAAAAGCATGGTCAATTTGTCTGGGACTCTAAGTGTGAAACTAGTTTTCGGGAGTTAAAGAAATGGTTAGCGTCGGCACCTATTTTAGCTTTACCAAATGGGAAAGATAGTTTCACTGTATATACGGATGCCTCAAGGGAAGGTTTGGGATGTGTTCTAATGCAAAATGGGAGTGTAATTGCCTATGCTTCTAGGAAGCTAAAGACCCACGAGCGAAATTACCCCACTCATGACTTAGAATTGGCCGCTGTGGTTTTTGCATTAAAGAAGTGGAGGCATTACTTGTATGGAGTGACTTTTGAGGTGTATACCGACCATAAGAGTTTGAAATATCTATTCTCTCAGAAGGAGTTAAATTTGAGACAGCGTCGATGGGTAGAATTTCTTGAGGATTATGACTGTACAATTAACTACCATCCGGGCAAGACCAATGTTGTAGCGGATGCTTTGAACCGAAAAGTGCAAGTAGCTGGATTAATGGTGAGAGAATGGAATTTGTTGGAGGAGGTGAGTGAATGGAACCCTCGATTAGACCGACAGAGGGTGATTTTAGGCAATATTTCGGTGAAGTCGGATTTATTGGGCCAAATTAAAGAAGCTCAAAAGAATGACCAAATGGTGCAAAAGTGGATAGAAAAAGTGCAAAAAGGGGAGATTCAAGACTTTATTGTGAATACCGAGGGTATCTTGAAGTTTCGTAATCGAATAGTGGTAACACAAAATGAAGCGATAAAAAGGGATATTTTGGAAGAGGCGCATCGATCTAAGTATACAGTACATCTTGGAAGTAGTAAAATGTACCACGATTTAAGAAGGTTGTATTGGTGGGATAAAATGAAAAAAGAAATTGCTCAGTTTGTTCAAAAGTGTTTGGTGTGCCAACAAGTGAAAGCCGAACATCAAAAGCCCTCAGGTCTTCTACAACCTCAGGAAATTCCTGAGTGGAAATGGAAACATATTACCATGGACTTCATGTCAGGGTTACCCCGTACCCAGAAAGATCATGACGCCATTTGGGTAATAGTAGACAGGTTAACTGTGACAGCCCCACCTCCCCCTAAGGCGAACCAGAGGGTTCGACGGGCCGCCTGCCCAGCTCTCGCCAGGACTAACGGTTCAGATTAGAGCGATCGAATACGTTCCGGACCATACAACGCGCATAGACAAGTCAAAATCCCAAAATAAAACAAAACAAAACCGAAGTCGGCCATAAATAGGAACCGACATGGCAAAACCCAACCAAACGTCACGCAAATATTTACATCTCAAAATTTAGCATATACAACCCAAAGGCATACCAAAGTGATTCAAAAGTGGATACATGTACGGTTTGCCAAATCCAAAAGAGAAACGGACCCAAAAGTACATTTAGGGTTTAAATCAATGAGCTATACAAAAGATATGTCCAACTAGCTCAATTCGGCAACCAATTATTAAATCCAGTCCAAAAGTATTCATTTTCCTGTAAGGAAAACAAAAAGGAACAGAAAGGGGTGAGCTTGCGCTCAATGAGGTACCAAACATATAGCAGAAAAATCATGGCATTTCACACTTAACAAATCAGATACACATGCCAGATGTAAAGTAAAGTAACTAAATGATTTCACATAGGAAGGATACAGGTGGCTCTCAGGAGCCAGGCTTTCCAGCGCAGTACTTGATCCAAAGCCGGTTGACTCTCCGTCAACGTATATAGAACCAACGTCCGTAGACCCCACTTTACACCGAATCCCGTTCACCAAACACCCTTTACCGGGCCCGCTCACCGCAAACGAACAGAAATGGTAATACTCGAGTATACCGGAATCAAGGGTCTCAATACCCAAAGATCCCAAAACAGACTACCGTGGTTCGTTATCTAATCGTCCAGGCCCTTGCCGGCCCGACTCGAATTAACTTAGCCACAGGATTTGAGCTCATAGGTCACAGAAAATCCGAACAGATGCAGACACAGATAACAGATTCAAATTTTGCATAGTAAATTGGCATATGAACAGACAAAGAGAACGAGTGTGATAAAGTACACCCTCGTCTCAAACAAATTAAACAGATTGCCGAGCAGAAATCAAGTTAAACAGCAATGGAGGGAGTGGTACACTCACCGGTTCAAGTACAGATACCTCAAAAGTTTTCACTTCGGATTGGCTTTAATCGCCAAGAAACCTAAAATAATCAAAATAAACCAATTGAAGGTTTCATATCCAAAATCGAGTAAACGGAATGCACAAGTGAGGCTCGACTACACGTCGTACGCCTTGCCAAATAAATACTAATGCAAGGGTGGAAAACATGATTTTCTTGGAAACGAAAAGGTAACATGAAGACCTAGCGCAAACAACCCAAAAACCTTTCATTCTACCAAAAGGCAAATCCACTTAAAGGAACCAAACGGCCTAGAAAATCGGGCAGCATTTCCCCTAAATTTCTTACTTTTCCAGCCATTAAGACTTCATTATTTCCTCAAATCAGTCTCAACATCTCACACAAAATTCATCTCATTTCCCAAAAGCCGTTCACTAGGCTCAAAGTAGCACAAGTACAAAAGTTAGCTAGGAAATGACCGGAATGAAAACAATCCCTAAAACATGCAAACAAATACAAGGAGACTCGATAACGAGTCATAAACCAATGCCAAATATGACCCCAATAGGGTTCCATAAACATATACAAACATTAAAGGAAACCAGAAAATTCGAACATGCAATTAACTTTGGCCCTGAAAAAAAACAGGTTTTGACTTTACTTTGCGGTAATAGCACCAAATGCACTATGATTATCGGATGAGGGTGAAAGACCCACCATTTCGAAGCTAAAAGACAGGGCTACAACTTTACAGAAGGTCACTCAACCCAGTTTTGAGTGCAAATAGGTCAAAAATGCAAGATACTTCATCAACAACGTAAAACAAATTCACCAAAACGCATTCTAGCGGAAACATCATAACTCAGGTTCTACAAGTCAAAATCCAGAAATTCAAAAACCAACTGAAAGCTAAGAAACAGGGTTAAATTTCATCAGAAGGCCTCAACAACCAATTCGGAAGCAATTCCAGCCAAAATAACCAATTACAGTCGCAAATCCCAATTTCGGGTAAACCAGAACAGCAATAGTAATTTCGACTTTTCTCACTCTACGCTACTCCGATTGACCTAAAATTTTGTAGGCACCTCTAAAAAGTCATTCTCTACAACTTTCATGTTTTGAGCTAAGGCCAATTCTGATGCGAACTCGACCCAGCAAGAACCTGTCTTGAAGAACCGAATCGATCAGGCAGGTTATTGAACAATAACTACCTTGCTAGACCTAAAGAGAACATGTCTCTAGAAACCTAGTGGATTGGTTATTGGCTTGAAAGAACAAGATGATGTGATCATCTTGCCTTGAACGCCACAAGTATCCAAGCTAAATACTTGATACTGTTCAAGAAGAAACTCAAGTTCCATCAAGGAATTCCATAAAAGGAGACAACTCTCTTTTTATTAATTCATCTTCAATATCCCCCCTGAATAGTTAAATAAAGTTGGCTATTTATAGCCTTACAAGCCTCAAAACCCTAATCTAAATTGGAAACAATACAAGCTTCTTTATTTGACTTGACACAACTTCCTAAATAAAGTTGGAAGCAATTAACTACTTTCCTAAAACTCTAATTCAATTAGAATAGGAAACTAACTGACTCAATTGGCTTAACTATGGTCAACATGACCTTAGCCTTTATTTCCCTTAATAACTCAAGACTAACTAACAAGTATTGCTCGGAAACTTACTTAAATAAATAATAAGAATAAACATGGACAAATCTTCAATGATTTTTGAACCCGATTTCCCACCATCAAAACCATCCCAATTGAATTTCTTGAATTCAAGGGAATCAAATCTTCATGTTCTCATTTATTCCCCTTCCACTCTTGAAAGACGAATTTGTCCTCAAATCGAGTGCTTGCTTACAAAAGGAGTAACTCGAGAAATGTCTGGATAAATTTGCAAGTCAAAACCATGTCGCCAACTCAACTTGATTATGAATCACGGAACATGCACTGCCTTCTATTTGTCAAGAATATCTTCACCCAATTGTACTTGGCTAGAATGTGGAAGTCAAACCAATATTTGGAAATCAATCAGATTTAGAAATCAATCAAGATATCAATCAAGATTTGGAAACCAATCAAGACACAACTCACTTTGGAAACAAAACACAAGAAAGGGGGAAAAAAAATTTTCGGATGAAACAGTTCTGCTACAGTACTATGAAACGAAGTATTGCTGGACGGGTAGCGGCGCGGATGAACATAACTCCGTGAACAGTCTTTTTTTTTTTTTTCTTTTTTGCTTTGACGACTCGACACAAGGTTACGATTTCACTTGGAAGAAATTCAATGGGAGTTAAACCCTTGAAAACCTATTTTCAAGAACGTAATCACACCAAAAAATTTCAACCTCGATCAATCACATGGTAGGTTCGACTCAAGTGAAAAAATCAAGAAAACAAGAATCAAAATTTTTTTTTGTTTCTTTTAAATCAAAAGGCGGCTAGGGTTTTGGTAGAAAAATAATAAAAAAAAAAAGAAAAGAAAAGGATATTAACCTGAATCAAGAGCCGAAGCTCTGATACCAGATGATGTGCGACGGATCTAGACGAACACCAAGTTGGGATGATTTGCGGAACTTTGACCCTTCTAGAATCACGAGCCACGAACTAAGGAGATTCCTTAACCCAAGACTAGCAAATTTAGTGAACCAAAAGTAAAGATAGAAGAACGTCACAATCAAGGAGACTACTTGATTGATAAGTTCAATGAACAGCTTGAGATTGATTCTCAAGTATTCAAAGGAAATTCTCTTGAGGCAAGAGAGAGAGTGAATAAACTCACGAATATTTTATAAAATCTGAATTGTCTTTAATGAATGAAAACCTAGGCTATATATAGCCTTACAGGACTCAAACCCTACAATGTCCAATGGACGACCTTGCCCTTCATTTAGGGTGAAAATATCTAACTACTAATGGACTAAAATTAAGACTCTGAATTCGGCCAAAGTGAAGTAAAATTGACCGAAATTATTAATGCTAACAACAACTAATAATGGTAACTAAAAAACCCTAATTAGCAAGCTAGTATTCCATGAACTAGTCTTCATTTGGTTCTTCCATTTGAAGGAAAGTGTAGAGAGTAGTTTCTCCATTATGTAATCCTTCAATGGTCCTCAAGTCATCACCAACTCGTTCTTGAATCGTGCAAACAAGAGCTTGAAGTGAATCTTGAATTCTCCTAGCACGCGCTCTTGTAATTGGACCACTGGGTATTTGCATGACCTGAGCACTAGAAGTTTGAGCAGCCTTGAGCCCCTCCTCATTAAATTCGGCCTCTATCTATGACCTAAAATTTCGGACAGAATGAAGAACCAAGAACCCTAATTTTCCAGATTTCTTCCAAAACAGAAATTAATTGCAATCTTCCACTTTTTCCACCTTCTAGAATCATTAAACATCATTTCCAATCATCATACATAGCCATACAATCATGCTTATATTAAAACAGAAAAATCTCCAAAAATAATAAAACTTCACCAACTCAACCAAAACTCAAGATTTAATCCATAAATTTGCATCTTATACAACCACTAAGCATGATTTAAGCATCAAATAAGGGAGGAGGGTGGTTCTTCATGACTTACCTTTAAAACAAGAGAGAGAGAGCTATGGGTCACCTTAACCTTCCAAATAACTTCACCAATCACTTCACAATCACTAAGTGGAGGGGTTTTATGGAGTAATTGCAAGATCAAATGGTTGGATGGTTCAACTTGAGCAAGATTGGAGCTAAAACTTGAAGAGTTTTCCTTCTTTCTTGAGAGAGAGAGAGTCGGCCAAGCTTGCAGAAATTTAGGTGCTTTTTGGGTCAAAATTGAGTATTAGTAAAGGTAAGAAATAATGGTCAAGTCAAGGTTGAATAGGAAGGTGACACTTGTCACCCTTTTAATGCAACTCTATCCTTTTGTCTCTCCAATGATAGTCCATCTAGGTATCCTCTAATTATCTCTTAACACCCGATAAAATAATTCCAGTATCCAAAACTTAATCTAGTTGGCCGAAATTTTCCGAACTTTTCGCACTAGTGGGTCCCACGTCCGGTATACGCTCTTAATTTCTCAAAATCTATTCGATACTAGGAAAATCATCTAAAAACTATATTTACTCACAAAATTTATCTAGAAAATTTCCGGATACAGAAAGTGCAGAAAACAAGCCATGAAAAATGCGAAAATTGAGAAAATGCAAATTACGGGTTCTCACACTCTCTCCCCCTTAAAAGAATTTCGCCCTCGAAATTTTACCTTCCAAAGTTAAAGTAACCAATGGCCTGTACCTTCTTCGTCGTCAGAGTCAGAAGAAACGAGGTTCTTCATTCCAGTCCCTTCTCCACTTGACGGTCCAGGGTCGGTCTTGGTTGGCTGCTGGGTTCCCTTCTTTTCGGGCACTAAACCCGGGCAATTAGCAATCAGATGCTCGGCGCTCCCACAACACAGACATCTCCTCCACTTTAACCAACAATCTACTTCAATATGATTGGATTTTCTGCAATAACTACAATTTGTCACACCACCCGATCCACGGCCCCTCTTAGCAAATGGCCTTCCAGCTTTACCCTTTTTCTTTGCATGGAAGATCTTCAGTTGTGGCCTTGCACTTCCTATCTTTTGAGCTTCCTATGGAGTCCGCCTAGAAGTATTACCTTGTGCCATTGCTACGGTCTCCTTGGAAATCTCTTCGTATTTCCTCTTTAACTCCATGTTTTGGTGTAAGAGCTCAAGTTTCTCTGAATATTCTTGCTTCCATCGGCCTTCCCAGTACCCGATCAGCCTCCTTTGAACCTCTATTTCATCTCGGAGAACCGAAATTTCCTGATACGGATCAACCCAATGTGTCATCTTACGGAAGTGCTGGAACTCGGATGCTAGCCTGTCGGGCAAAACAATGGGTCATAATACATTCCTAAGTACAAGTGGCACTCTCGGTCCTTGTCCAGCTATTGTTTCCCTTTTCTTCTCTTGATTCTTGGCCTCGCTTAGTTCCACGGCCATGACCACGTCCACGACTACCTCTCCTCATATATATATATATATATATATTTTTCCTCCCTTTTTTCTTTTTCCCCTTTCCCCAAGGTAATTCAACGCATAAATACAGTAAAGTGACAAAAATAATCATATTCTAGCACACCAATTACACCAATGACATATACACATATAACACACCATGTATCAAGAAAACGGTTAATCAAATACACCAATACATGCCAAATTAGACAGATAATCCTATGCACAATACTCAAACCACTGTTATGTCATAGCGGTATCAAAGCAAATCAAGAGTAAAGGCGATATAGTCCCAGACCCAATTAAAATAACCCCGTCCGATCCCTCACGTCACTTACTATGCAAACGAGATATCCAATAACCTCTTGTACTCATTCCAGTCAAACAAAGCCTATTCATGTTCCCAAAATGTAACTCTCACCTACGAACACTGCCTCAACTCTGGAGTACTCAGGCACAAGAATCCGAACTAAGACAATTCACCTCTCGAGCTGGCCAGTCCCAAGAGTAAATCATCAAAAATCGAAATTCCTACCAGACGTACCTATCTATGGTCCTCACATACCACAAGAAAATTTAAAGCCTATAACATTCACAATTCAGAGCTTAGGCTCAAACGAGCACTTAATCCTTCATACCTATCCACCACTTAGTCCAGGCTCGCTCCGCGCAGAGACCACGCGAAGCAGGCTCTGATACCAACTGTGACAGCCCCACCTCACCCTAAGGCGAACCAAAGGGTTCGGTGGACCGCCTGCCCAGCTCTCGCCAGGACTAACGGTTCAGATTAGAGCGATCGAATACGTTCCGGACCGTACAACGCACATAGACAAGTCAAAATCCCAGAATAACACAAAACGAAATCGGAGTCGGCCATGAATAGGAACCGACATGGCAAAACCCAACCAAACGTCAAGTAAATATTTACATCTCAAAAGTTAGCATATACAACCCAAAGGGCATACCAAAGTGATTCAAAAGTGGATACATGTACGGTTTGCCAAATCCAAAAGAGAAACGGACCCAAAAGTATATTTAGGGTTTAAATCAATGAGCTATACAAAAGATATGTCTAACTAGCTCAATTCGGCAACCATTTGTCAAATCCAGTCCAAAAGTATTTATTTTCCTGTAAGGAAAACAAAAAGGAACAGAAAGGGGTGAGCTTGCGCTCAATGAGGTACCAAACATATAGCAGAAAATCATGGCATTTCACATTTAACAAATCAGATACACATGCCAGATGTAAAGTAAAGTAACTAATGATTCAAATCAGAAGGATACAGGTGGCTCTCAGGAGCCAAATTTCCAGCGCAATACTTGATCCAAACCGGTTGACTCTCCGTCAACGTATATAGAACCAACGCGTCCGTAGACCTCACTTCGCACCGAATTCCGTCCACCAAACACCCCTTTACCGGGCCCGCTCACCGTATTCGAACATAAATGGTAATACTCGAGTATACCCGGAATCAAGGGTCTCAATACCCAAAATCCCCGAACAGACTACCGTGGTTCGTTATCTAATCGTCCAGGCCCTTGCCGGCCCGACTCGAATAACTTAGCCACAGGATTGAGCTCATAGGTCATAGAAATCCGAACAGATGCAGACACAGATAACAGATTCAAATTTTGCAGAGTAAATTGGCATATGAACAGACAAGAGAACGAGTGTGATAAAGTACACCCTCGTCTCGAACAAATAAACAGATTGCAGAGCAGAAATCAAGTTAAACAGCAATGGAGGGGAGTGGTACACTCACCGATTCAACTTCAAAAGTTTTTACTTCAGATTGGCCTTAATCGCCAAAAAACCCTAAAATAATCAAAATAAACCAATTGAAGGTTTCACATCCATAATCGAGTAAACAAAATGCACATGAGGCTCGACTACTAGTCGTATGCCTCGCCAAATAATTACAAATGCAAGGGTACAAAACATGATTTTTGGGAATAAAAAGATAACATGAAGACCTAGGTTCAACAACCCAAAAGCCCTTTCATTTCTACCAAAAGGCAAATCCAACTTAAAAGAACCAAACGGCCTAGAAAATCGGGCAGCACTTCCCCTAAATTTCTTACTTTTTCCAGCCATTAAGGCTTCATTATTGCCTCAAATCAGTCCCAACATCTCACACAAAAGTCATCTCAATTCCCAAAAGCCGTTGACGAGGCTCAAAGTAGTACAAGTACAAAAGTTAGCTAGGAAAAGACCGGAATGAAAGCAAGCCCTAAAACATGCAAACAAGTACAAGGAGACTCGATAACGAGTCATAAACCAATGCCAAGTATGACCCCAATAGGGTTCCATAAACATATACAAACATTAAAGAAAACCAGAAATTTCGGACATGCAATTAACTTTGGCCCTGAAAAAAACAGGTTTTGACTTTACTTTGCGGTAATAGCACCAAATGCACTACGATTATCGGATGAGGGTGAAAGACCCACCATTTCGAAGCTAAAAGACAGGGCTACAACATCACAGAAGGTCACTCAACCCAGTTTTGAGTGCAAACAGGTCAAAAATGCAAGATACTTCATCAACAACGTAAAACAGATTCACCAAAACGCATTCTAGCGGAAACATCATAACTCAGGCTCTACAAGTCCAAATCCAGAAATTCCAAAACCAGTTGAAAGCTAAGAAACAGGGATAAATTTCATCAGAAGGCCTCAACAACCAATTCGGAAGCAATTCCAGCCAAAACAACCAATTACAGTCGCAAATCCCAATTTCGGGTAAACCAGAACAGCAATAGTAATTTCGACTTTTCTCACTCTACACTACTCCGATTGACCTGAAATTTTGTAGGCACCTCTAAAATGTCATTCCCTACAACTTTGATGTTTTGAGGTAAGGCCAATTCGGCCTCTATCTATGACCTAAAATTTCGGACAGAATGAAGAACCAAGAACCCTAATTTTCCAGATTTCTTCCAAAACAGAAATTAATTGCAATCTTCCACTTTTTCCACCTTCTAGAATCATTAAACATCATTTCCAATCATCATACATAGCCATACAATCATGCTTATATTAAAACAGAAAAATCCCCAAAAATAATAAAACTTCACCAACTCAACCAAAACTCAAGATTTAATCCATAAATTTGCATCTTATACAACCACTAAGCATGATTTAAGCATCAAATAAGGGAGGAGGGTGGTTCTTCATGACTTACCTTTAAAACAAGAGAGAGAGAGCTATGGGTCACCTTAACCTTCCAAATAACTTCACCAATCACTTCACAATCACTAAGTGGAGGGGTTTTATGGAGTAATTGCAAGATCAAATGGTTGGATGGTTCAACTTGAGCAAGATTGGAGCTAAAACTTGAAGAGTTTTCCTTCTTTCTTGAGAGAGAGAGAGTCGGCCAAGCTTGCAGAAATTTAGGTGCTTTTTGGGTCAAAATTGAGTATTAGTAAAGGTAAGAAATAATGGTCAAGTCAAGGTTGAATAGGAAGGTGACACTTGTCACCCTTTTAATGCAACTCTATCCTTTTGTCTCTCCAATGATAGTCCATCTAGGTATCCTCTAATTATCTCTTAACACCCGATAAAATAATTCCAGTATCCAAAACTTAATCTAGTTGGCCGAAATTTTCCGAACTTTTCGCACTAGTGGGTCCCACGTCCGGTATATGCTCTTAATTTCTCAAAATCTATTCAATACTAGGAAAATCATCTAAAAACTATATTTACTCATAAAATTTATCTAGAAAATTTCCGGATACAAAAGTGTAGAAAACAAGCCATGAAAAATGCGAAAACCGAGAAAATGCAAATTACGGGTTCTCACACTCTCTCCCCCTTAAAAGAATTTCGCCCTCGAAATTTTACCTTCCAAAGTTAAAGTAACCAATGGCCTGTACCTTCTTCGTCGTCAGAGTCAGAAGAAACGAGGTTCTTCATTCCAGTCCCTTCTCCACTTGACGGTCCAGGGTCGGTCTTGGTTGGCTGCTGGGTTCCCTTCTTTTCGGGCACTAAACCCGGGCAATTAGCAATCAGATGCTCGGCGCTCCCACAACACAGACATCTCCTCCACTTTAACCAACAATCTACTTCAATATGATTGGATTTTCTGCAATAACTACAATTTGTCACACCACCCGATCCACGGCCCCTCTTAGCAAATGGCCTTCCAGCTTTACCCTTTTTCTTTGCATGGAAGATCTTCAGTTGTGGCCTTGCACTTCCTATCTTTTGAGCTTCCTCTGGAGTCCCCCTAGAAGTATTACCTTGTGCCATTGCTACGGTCTCCTTGGAAATCTCTTCGTATTTCCTCTTTAACTCCATGTTTTGGTGTAAGAGCTCAAGTTTCTCTGAATATTCTTGCTTCCATCGCCCTTCCCAGTACCCGGTCAGCCTCCTTTGAACCTCTATTTCATCTCGGAGAACCGAAATTTCCTGATACGGATCAACCCAATGTGTCATCTTACGGAAGTGCTGGAACTCGGATGCTAGCCTGTCGGGCAAAACAATGGGTCATAATACATTCCTAAGTACAAGTGGCACTCTCGGTCCTTGTCCAGCTATTGTTTCCCTTTTCTTCTCTTGATTCTTGGCCTCGCTTAGTTCCACGGCCATGACCACGTCCACGACTACCTCTCCTCATATATATATATATATATATATTTTTCCTCCCTTTTCTTTTTCCCCTTTCCCCAAGGTAATTCAACGCATAAATACAGTAAAGTGACAAAAGTAATCATATTCTAGCACACCAATTACACCAATGACATATACACATATAACACACCATGTATCAAGAAAACGGTTAATCAAATACACCAATACATGCCAAATTAGACAGATAATCCTATGCACAATACTCAAACCACTGTTATGTCATAGCGGTATCAAAGCAAATCAAGAGTAAAGGCGATATAGTCCCAGACCCAATTAAAATAACCCCGTCCGATCCCTCACGTCACTTACTATGCAAACGAGATATCCAATAACCTCTTGTACTCATTCCAGTCAAACAAAGCCTATTCATGTTCCCAAAATGCAACTCTCACCTACGAACACCGCCTCAACTCTGGAGTACTCAGGCACAAGAATCCGAAATAAGACAATTCACCTCTCGAGCTGGCCAGTCCCAAGAGTAAATCATCAAAAATCGAAATTCCTACCAGACGTACCTATCTATGGTCCTCACATACCACAAGAAAATTTAAAGCCTATAACATTCACAATTCAGAGCTTAGGCTCAAACGAGCACTTAATCCTTCATACCTATCCACCACTTAGTCCAGGCTCGCTCCGCGCAGAGACCACGCGAAGCAGGCTCTGATACCAACTGTGACAGCCCCACCTCACCCTAAGGCGAACCAAAGGGTTCGGTGGACCGCCTGCCCAGCTCTCGCCAGGACTAACGGTTCAGATTAGAGCGATCGAATACGTTCCGGACCGTACAACGCGCATAGACAAGTCAAAATCCCAGAATAAAACAAAACGAAATCGGAGTCGGCCATGAATAGGAACCGACATGGCAAAACCCAACCAAACGTCAAGCAAATATTTACATCTCAAAAGTTAGCATATACAACCCAAAGGGCATACCAAAGTGATTCAAAAGTGGATACATGTACGGTTTGCCAAATCCAAAAGAGAAACGGACCCAAAAGTATATTTAGGGTTTAAATCAATGAGCTATACAAAAGATATGTCTAACTAGCTCAATTCGGCAACCATTCGTCAAATCCAGTCCAAAAGTATTTATTTTCCTGTAAGGAAAACAAAAAGGAACAGAAAGGGGTGAGCTTGCGCTCAATGAGGTACCAAACATATAGCAGAAAATCATGGCATTTCACATTTAACAAATCAGATACACATGCCAGATGTAAAGTAAAGTAACTAATGATTCAAATCAGAAGGATACAGGTGGCTCTCAGGAGCCAAATTTCCAGCTATTGTACTTGATCCAAACCGGTTGACTCTCCGTCAACGTATATAGAACCAACGCGTCCGTAGACCTCACTTCGCACCGAATTCCGTCCACCAAACACCCCTTTACCGGGCCCGCTCACCGTATTCGAACATAAATGGTAATACTCGAGTATACCCGGAATCAAGGGTCTCAATACCCAAAATCCCCGAACAGACTACCGTGGTTCGTTATCTAATCGTCCAGGCCCTTGCCGGCCCGACTCGAATAACTTAGCCACAGGATTGAGCTCATAGGTCATAGAAATCCGAACAGATGCAGACACAGATAACAGATTCAAATTTTGCAGAGTAAATTGGCATATGAACAGACAAGAGAACGAGTGTGATAAAGTACACCCTCGTCTCGAACAAATAAACAGATTGCAGAGCAGAAATCAAGTTAAACAGCAATGGAGGGGAGTGGTACACTCACCGATTCAACTTCAAAAGTTTTTACTTCAGATTGGCCTTAATCGCCAAAAAACCCTAAAATAATCAAAATAAACCAATTGAAGGTTTCACATCCATAATCGAGTAAACAAAATGCACATGAGGCTCGACTACTAGTCGTATGCCTCGCCAAATAATTACAAATGCAAGGGTACAAAACATGATTTTTGGGAATAAAAAGATAACATGAAGACCTAGGTTCAACAACCCAAAAGCCCTTTCATTTCTACCAAAAGGCAAATCCAACTTAAAAGAACCAAACGGCCTAGAAAATCGGGCAGCACTTCCCCTAAATTTCTTACTTTTTCCAGCCATTAAGGCTTCATTATTTCCTCAAATCAGTCCCAACATCTCACACAAAAGTCATCTCAATTCCCAAAAGCCGTTCACGAGGCTCAAAGTAGTACAAGTACAAAAGTTAGCTAGGAAAAGACCGGAATGAAAGCAAGCCCTAAAACATGCAAACAAGTACAAGGAGACTCGATAACGAGTCATAAACCAATGCCAAGTATGACCCCAATAGGGTTCCATAAACATATACAAACATTAAAGAAAACCAGAAATTTCGGACATGCAATTAACTTTGGCCCTGAAAAAAACAGGTTTTGACTTTACTTTGCGGTAATAGCACCAAATGCACTACGATTATCGGATGAGGGTGAAAACCCACCATTTCGAAGCTAAAAGACAGGGCTACAACATCACAGAAGGTCACTCAACCCAGTTTTGAGTGCAAACAGGTCAAAAATGCAAGATACTTCATCAACAACGTAAAACAGATTCACCAAAACGCATTCTAGCGGAAACATCATAACTCAGGCTCTACAAGTCCAAATCCAGAAATTCCAAAACCAGTTGAAATCTAAGAAACAGGGATAAATTTCATCAGAAGGCCTCAACAACCAATTCGGAAGCAATTCCAGCCAAAACAACCAATTACAGTCGCAAATCCCAATTTCGGGTAAACCAGAACAGCAATAGTAATTTCGACTTTTCTCACTCTACACTACTTCGATTGACCTGAAATTTTGTAGGCACCTCTAAAATGTCATTCCCTACAACTTTATGTTTTGAGGTAAGGCCAATTCGGCCTCTATCTATGACCTAAAATTTCGGACAGAATGAAGAACCAAGAACCCTAATTTTCCAGATTTCTTCCAAAACAGAAATTAATTGCAATCTTCCACTTTTTCCACCTTCTAGAATCATTAAACATCATTTCCAATCATCATACATAGCCATACAATCATGCTTATTTAAAACAGAAAAATCCCCAAAAATAATAAAACTTCACCAACTCAACCAAAACTCAAGATTTAATCCATAAATTTGCATCTTATACAACCACTAAGCATGATTTAAGCATCAAATAAGGGAGGAGGGTGGTTCTTCATGACTTACCTTTAAAACAAGAGAGAGAGAGCTATGGGTCACCTTAACCTTCCAAATAACTTCACCAATCACTTCACAATCACTAAGTGGAGGGGTTTTATGGAGTAATTGCAAGATCAAATGGTTGGATGGTTCAACTTGAGCAAGATTGGAGCTAAAACTTTGAAGAGTTTTCCTTCTTTCTTGAGAGAGAGAGAGTCGGCCAAGCTTGCAGAAATTTAGGTGCTTTTTGGGTCAAAATTGAGTATTAGTAAAGGTAAGAAATAATGGTCAAGTCAAGGTTGAATAGGAAGGTGACACTTGTCACCCTTTTAATGCAACTCTATCCTTTTGTCTCTCCAATGATAGTCCATCTAGGTATCCTCTAATTATCTCTTAACACCCGATAAAATAATTCCAGTATCCAAAACTTAATCTAGTTGGCCGAAATTTTCCGAACTTTTCGCACTAGTGGGTCCCACGTCCGGTATACGCTCTTAATTTCTCAAAATCTATTCGATACTAGGAAAATCATCTAAAAACTATATTTACTCATAAAATTTATCTAGAAAATTTCCGGATACAGAAAGTGCAGAAAACAAGCCATGAAAAATTCGAAAACCGAGAAAATGCAAATTACGGGTTCTCACACACAGCAAACATAATATCAGGTCTACTAGCAGTTAAGTAAAGCAAACTACCAATCATACCTCTATACTTCTTTTCATCAACTTTTGTACCTCATCCTTGTCAAACTTGGTAGATGTGCACATAGGTATTCCAACTTGCTTTGAATCCTCCATTCCAAATCTTGTTAGCAGCTCCTTGGTGTATTTGGTTTGATTGATGAATGTTTAACTCGGGTTTGAACCACTTGGAGTCCAAGGAAGAAATTTAATTCTCCCATCAAGCTCGTTTTGCATGATATTGGAAAAATCCTTGCACAAGCTCTCATTAGTGGCACCAAATATGATATCGTCCACAAATATTTACACAATTAAAAGATCACGTGAACTTTGTTTAGTGAAAAGAGTAGTATCCATAATACCTCTTTTAAAACCATTTGCAATCAAGAAACCACTCAAACGTTCATACCATACTCTTGGAGTTTGTTTCAATCCATACAAGGCTTTTGAAAGTTTAAAAACATGATTTGGATAAAATTCATTTTCAAAACCAAGAGGTTGATCAACATAAACTTCTTGATCAATAAATCCATTTAAGAAAGCACTTTTAACATCCATTTGAAATAATTTAAAGTTCTTGGAGCATGCGAAGGCCAAAAACATTCTGATTGATTCTAACCTAGCTACGGGTGCAAATGATTCATTAAAATTAATGTGTATAGCTTCCTCTATAACCAAAATCCTACGATTATAGACTCTAAAACCTCTCTTATTCTCACAACATCCCAAGAAGGTTCCCTCATCAGATTTTTTATCAAACTTTCCAAGGTGTTCCTTGATATTTAGAATGAAGCATCTACAACCAAAGACTTTAAAATAACCAACAACAGGCTTTTTATCAAACATCAGCTCATAGGAAGTTTTGTTCAAAATTGGTCTTAAAAGAACTCTGTTCATGGTATAGCATGTGAGACCCCGTAAATTTTCTCAGTTTCTAGGTTTTATTTTATTTAATTGCATGCTTTTCTGCATTTTATTTATTAGAAAATTTTCCAGATAATTTTTATGAGTAAATATAATTTTTAGATGATTTTTCTAGTATCGATTAGTTTTTGAGAAATTAAGAATGTATACCGGACGTGGGACCCGCTAGTGCGAAAAGTTCGGAAAAATTCGGCTAATTAGGTTAAGTGTTGGATACCGGGTTTATTTTAGCAGGTGTTAAGAGATAACTAGAGGATACTACATGAATTGGTGTGAGAGAGACAAAAGGATAGCTATGCATTTATGGAAGTGACAAGTGTCACTTGGAGATTACTTCTTACTTGTTGACTACTATTCATTACTTTACCAAATAAATCAAAAATTGACCAAAATTACCCCTTAATTGCAAGCTCTTGGCCGATTCTCTCCAAGCCAAAAAGAAAGGAAAAGCTCTCAATTTTCTAGTCTCCAATCTTGCCCAATCTTTCACTTCAACCGTTTAATCTTTAAACTACTCCATAAAACCTCTTAGTTTGGTGATATTAAGGTTAGTTGTGAAGTTGTTTGGAAGGCTAAGGTGGTTAGTTGCTTCCTTTCTTACATTTTAAGGTGAGCATCTAAGGAACTCCTCTTTTGTTCTTGATGATGTATAATTAATGGCTTGTGGTAGCCTAAGAGGTGTCTTTGTGGGTTATTTCATGATTTTAGTGAGATTGATGGCATTTTTTCTATTTATTCATGATTTTTCTGTTTAAATATGATTACTATTGTGTGGCCATGTATGATGGTTGGAAATAATCTAGAATGGAGCTAGAATGCATAAATTGTGGTTGTTGCGGAAAATTTCCGCATTTGACGGAAAATTTCACAAGTTAGGGTTTCATGTAATCACATTCTGCCCGGTACTGTTCCTCCTAGTTAGAGGCTGTATTAGCCTTGGGTTAAAACATGAAAGTTGTAGGGAATGATAGTTTATAGTTGGCTACAAAAGTTTAGGCCAATCAGAGCAACGTAGCCTATAAAAAGACTGAAATACCCCTGCTGCCCTGTTTCTATCCGAACTTGGTAATCAGCTTTGGTAATTGGTTAATTTGATTGGGAATACTACTGATTTGGTTGTTTAATTCTTCTTAAGAAATATAACCTGGTATCTTAGCTTTCGGATGGCTTTGTAATCACTTGAATTGGACTTAGGTAGCCTGACTTATGATGATTTAACCAGAATGCGGTTTATTAACCTATTTTTGCGGTTCTGGTTTGGTATATTGATATTTTCACCTAGTTTCACTACAAACTGGACTGAGTGGCCTTCTTCAACATTGTAGCCATTTCTGTTAGCTTCGAAATGGTGTATAGTATACATCCATCCGATACTCGTAGTGCCAGTTGTGCCCAATACGCTTAATGGCGTCAAAACTATTTTTAGGTCTTAGAATTTAACTTGCATTTCTGGATTTTCCCTGACTTACTTTAGTGCTTATACGTCCTAACGGAGCTTTATTTTTGGTAGTATGTGGAATTGGTTTATGACTTGTAATCGAGTCTTATTGTGCTTGTTTGAATATTTTAGGGCGTGACGGTGATTCGAGACGCTCTTTGGGCGGACGTTTATGAAATTCCACTTGCGTGCTTGGTGAGTGTACTACTCACTTGTTTGTTACTATGTGGCTTTGCTACACTTGAAATCATTGATTTGATGGCTTAATTGCATTGCTGACCTTGATTGAGGTGGGGTGTACTTGATCACTCTCACCCTTTTATCTTAAATGACTGTTTACTGTATGATTGAGTGATACATGCAAATACTGGCTTTGGTGTCATTTGGACGGGTATCCAACGGCCATTACTGTTATTACTGAACCCAACTCCATTGGTAGTCGATTGAATCGAGCCGGCGAGGGTTTGGTCATGAAAATCGACGAGCCATGGGGACTGTTGTATGGAATCTTGTAGTATGAGACTCTCGATTCCGGTATACTCGAGTATTACCAAATTGATACTGTTTGGAGTTCGGATCCGGTAGGGGGATGTTGGGTGGAAGGAATGGAAGTAAAGTGGAGCCTACGGTTGGTTACTTGTAAACATTGACGGAGGGTCAATGAAGTCCGATCAAATATACAAGCGAGGAAAGAGGCTCTTGAGAGCCGTCCGTATCCTTTTAACCATGTTGTGAATGTGTGATCTTGGTTTACTTCATTATTGAACGTTTTATGCCTATATGAACTTGGTTGCTTGAGTGATAGTATCTCACTGGGCGTAAGCTCACTCTATTCCTTTTGTTTTCCTTACAGGAATTTGAATACTTTTGGAAAGTTCATGAATGTTGGTTGCCGAGTTGAGCTTGTTGTAACTATCTTTTGAATAGCTCCTTTTGGGCAAAACTCTAAGTGCATTTTGGATCCAACCAAAAATGTTGAGTTGTAATTTGCAAACCGTACTTGTATAAACTTGTTGGACAACTTGGGTATGCCCTTTTGGTATGTAAATGCTAAATTTAAAGATGTATATGTTTGATTGATGCGTGGTTGGATTTTGACGTGTCAGTTACTATTCATGATCGACTCCGTTTTCATTTTTTTTTATTTTGTAATTTTGACTTGTCTAAGCGCGCTTGTGTGTTCCGGAACGTTTAAACCGTATTGAATTGTCCCGTTAGTCTTGGCGAGAGTTAGGCAGGCAGTCCGCTAACCCCTTTGGTTCGCTTTAGGGGAAGGTGGGGCTGTCACATAGCAGGCTGTATTTACAGTTTCAGCCCAAAAATACTTTGGTAAATTACATTCACTAAACATGGTTCTAGCAGCCTCTTGGAGAGTTCTATTTTTTCTTTCAACAACCCTATTTTGTTGGGTGACTCTTGCAATAGAAAATTCATGTGTAATACCATTGTTATCACAAAATTCTGGAAAATCACAGAAACGAAATTCTGAGCCATTGTCACTCCTTATTTTGATGATTTTTAAACCAATCAGATTCTGAACTTTCGCAAATAGTGAAATAAAGTTTTTGAAAGCATCATCTTTGTGTGCAAGGAACATCACCCAAGTGTATTTAGAATAATCATCAACAACAACAAGACAAAATCTTTTGCCACCTAGGCTGTGGTTTGAGTAGGACCAAATAGATCAAGATGTAAAAGTTCTAGAGGTTTTGAAGTAGAAACACATTTCTTGGGTTTAAAAGATACCTTGACTTGTTTTCCAAATTGGCAAGCATCACAGGTTCGGTCTTTTTCAAATTTGATTTTTGGAAGCTCTTTAACAAGTTCCTTTTTGAAAATTTCTTTTAGCAAATCCATATTGAAATGACAGAACCTTCTATGCCACAGCCAGGGGTCCTCATTTGCTGCTTTGAGACAACTAAGGCTAGAGGAATCAACTTTTCAAGGATGACTACATAAATGTCATTTACTCTTTTTCCTTTGAAAACAATATTGAACTTTGAGTCAAGAATAAGGCATTCACGCTTTGTAAATAACACAAACAGATTCCTATCACACAATTGACTAACACTTAGCAAGTTGTAGCTCAAATTTTCAACTAAAAGAACATTGTGAACAAAGGTTTGACCATTCTTACCAACATCACCAATTCCAACAGTTTTGGCTTTGTTGTCATCTCCAAAAGTCACTTTTCCGCTTGCTTTTGGCTTGAGCTTGATGAACTGTGATGTATCACCAGTCATATGTCTTGAGCATCCACTATCTATGAACCATTTTGATTCCTTAATAGTGTTCACCAGGTTCACCTACACAGAGATCCACAAGATAATTTTTGGTACCCTTTACTTTTTGGGTCCTTGAGAGTTAGCATTATGTCTGACCATCCATATGCATCTCATGCCATTCCTCATATTTTTCCTTACATAACAATTACTTTTTATGTGGCCAAATTGACAATAGAAACTACATTCAGTTAAAGAGTTATTCAAATGAACAGGTTTAATACATCTGACTTGCCTTTTCCTATGGATAGCAAACTCATTTGCATTTTGATTCAGTCTTATCTGATGAGTGCCAAATTGAGGTTTTGCGTCATTCCTTTGAAACCAGTTTTGTTTCTTATGTTGAAGCATATGACTAAGATCATCCATTCTTCTTTTTAAGTTGCTTTGTTCATTTCTGAGCATGTTATAGAGGTTTATTTTTCTATTAAATTCAGCATGCAAATCATTTTCAATCCTTTTCAGGCTCTCATTTTCATTTCTCAGACATTTGTTTTGTCGAAAAAGACTTGCATTGTCTTGTATCAGAAAGTTAATTTTCTGTTTTAGTTCCTTGTTTCTAACATAGGATTCTTTCAAATTGTTATGCATTTTTTCCAAAAATGAATTAACATCATCATCGGATTCACTATCACTATCAGTTTGAGAGTTACATGTGTTTACCTCTTCATCACCAATGGCCATGAAAGCCACTTGGGCAGATTCCTCTTCTTCTTCGACTTCACCTTCTGAATTGCAGTCATTCCAGGTGATCTGAAAATTGTTGAACTTTGATTTTCGTTCAACCTTGCTCTCCTTCTTTTTCTTCATTGGACACTCATTTGCATAGTGTCTAGGTTGACCGCATTCAAAGCACTTATCAGTTTGCTTTTTGTTGAACTCTGACATTCCTTTGTTTCTTAAGTTGTTGAATTGATTCGGAAAGGAATTGCTAGGTCCATCTTTTCTGAATCTTCTCTTGTTGAGTATTCTTTTGAAGCCTCGTGTGATGAGTGCAATATCACTGTCATCACCTTCCATGTCATCTCCATCTAGGGAGGCTATATCATCTTCATCTTGTAAGGCCTTCAGAGCAATATTCTTTCTCATCTTTGTGTCTTCTTCTTCCTGTACCTTGGACTTGAGTTTTAGCTCATAAGAAGTCAGTGAATTAATAAGAGATTCAATAGATAATGTATTTAGATCTTTGGCTTCCTCAATGGCAGTCACTTTACTCTCCCAATCCGTCGATAAGACATTCATAATTTTTCTGTTTTTCTCACCTAGAGAGTAATCCTTCTCAAGCACTTCTAAATCCTTAATAAGATCATTGAATCTGCAATACATCTTGTCAATATTTTCATGAGATTTCATCTTAAAAGATTCATACTTAGTAACCAGAATGGACTTCTTCTGTTCTCTCACATTCTCACTTCCTTCATGGATTTCTCTAAGTTTATCCCAAATCTCTTTTGCAGATTTGCAGCCCTTGACTCTAATAGATTCATTTGAATCTAAAGCACTATATAGTACATTCATCGCCTTGGCATTTAGAGTGAGATGCGTTCTATCTTCAGCAGTCAGCTCACTTCTTGTTTTTGGTCTCGGCCTGTTTGTATCTTCATCAATAATAGAAGTATCATATGGACTTTCATTGACAATAAACCATAGCTCAATATCAATAGATTGTAAGAAAATAATCATCCTTTCCTTCCAACTCACATAATTTGATCCATTGAACATAGGAGGTCTAGTGACTAATTGTCCCTCGAAGAACATGGCATTGTTGATTGTCATTTTTACTCCAAAGTCGATTGAGCTTAATCTCTAGGAGACCAACCTCTGATACCAATTGTAAAGATCGAAGACAACCTAAGAAGGGGGTGAATTAGGTGGTTTAAAAAAACTAGCCAAGATGTGAGTCACTTTTTCTAGAACTTGCCCTCTTTTTCTAAAGGACCTCACAAAGGAACAATTAATGAATAAACAGAAGTGATTGTGAGTAGAAGAAATAAGCAGTTTATATTCCAAGACAGTAAGTAGAGAGATAGAATAGCAAACCAAGTTTCAAACTTGACTTGAGTTTGAATATCACTTTATATAGCAAGTGTGACGCCCCCACTTCTCCCAAGGGCGAACCCAAGGGTATCCGCGGAACGCCTGCCTAGCTCTCGCCAGGACTCGAGACAAATCAATTCAAACTTAACAATATATAACAATTTATACCAGTCTAATAAGGAAAATTCGCTTCCAAAATCGAATATCCAAGTCTTGTACCACGTGTTCAAAATACATCCGTTATCCAATTCTTACGTCAGGATCCAAAAGATACATCAATTCCCAAATATATACAATAGCCAAAATGTCTAGCCAATTACAATTGAACCCTAATACAAAAGTACATCCAAAGGGTTCCAACGAGTTTCACTCCATCCATTCCTGTTAAGGAAAACAAATCTACGGGGTGAGCGAAACGCTCGTGAGGCCAAGAAAACACACATGCAAGCACGTTGTCCAAATAACAATCCCAATATTCAAGTAATTTACAATTCGAGCGAGAAAAATAAACAGAAACAATTCAAGGATATAGGAGCTCTCAGGAGCTATTTTCCTCTTGCTTCGCCACGGCTCGATCCGATACCCCCTCGTGATGACACTCCGTTATCCTGGTGGGTATTTTATCCGTAGAAACTTCACTTATTACTTCCTCCGACCAACATTCCACCCTCTCGGATCCGAAACCAAACACGCACGAAAAAAAAGGCGATACTCGTCGAGTATGCCACACGAGATCTCAGGAGATCAAGTTTTGATTTTTGAACACGCACGAAAAGGGCGATACTCCACGAGTATGCCGAACAAGATCTCAAAAGATCAAGTTGTGTTTTGTTACTCTCTTGGTTTATCAAGCTTCTCGACCAAGCCCATGCCGGCTCGAGTTGCAAGATTGGTTAAGAGAATTGGGCGTCCCCATAAGTCGAGGAGGTTCACTCCACCCGACAACAAGACACGCACGACATACACGACATGCATGGCAACACGACACGCACACGAAAACGGGTATATTTTAATCGACGAGATTCACTCAATCGACTTTGAAAACCAAGTTAATACAAGTAAAGTGCAAGTAAAGGAGAGCGAGTGCGATAAAGTACACACTCGTCTCATCAAGTGATATTCACGTATATAAGCAGGTAAATCAAGTAAACACGACAAGTCATGCACTTGACACTCACCAATTCAAAAGTAATTGAGCGAGAAAATCTTTAGTTGTCCCCTCCGGGATTCTTTTCAAGACTCGCTTGAGCACCTGAAGCAATTAACAAGTATTTTTCACTCACAATCTCGTATTAATCAAGAAAGGAGTTACGCTTATTTGGACTAGTCAATACCTCAAACCAAGAACCTTAGCCACTCAAAATAAAGGTTCAAAAGTGAGGTTTTATTAACACAAGAAAAACTGATTTCCTTCATGAAATCAAGTTTAAAGCGATCAATTATCATCAAGAAGGAGTAACAAGTTTTCAAATTTTCATTTTCTAAGAAATCAGCAAATTTCAGCTTTGCGCGTCAAATTTAGAAAAATCAGATCTTGCACTCAGTAGGTCCAAAATTATAAAACTTGGTACCGTTGGAAACCTCTTAGAAAGTACTAAAAGTTCTTAAAAGACACTTTTCCATGAATCTAAGTGGAAGGTATTCAAAAATGAGCTTGAAGGTACAGGTTCGGCGTACAAGGCAGAATTAAGTTGGATTTCGGCCAACTTTGGAAATTCGGCACGATTCACATGTTGCAAACCGGCCTCTGAAATTTACAGCTCAATTAGTGTTACAAGTGAGGTTTATAACAAAACAAGCGGATCAAGAATCGGAGTTTCGAGTACCGAGATACGGTAGCTCAAAGTTGAGGAAGATTCAAGACTGAAGAAGAATTTCCAGTTTTGAGCCTCCAACACTAGCAATTTAATTCGGTATCGAAACGAACTTGAATTGGTGCCAAAATTGGCAGTATTTTACTCCTATATGCAAGGTATTCCTCTATCAAATTTCAGGGAAAAATACCGTCGGGAAGGTAGTTAATTAATCATCCAAAGTTCAGGAAAATTTCTAAAGCAACCTGTCTTTTGACTTCATTTCCCAATTCAAATCGTTTAATCAAGAAAGCTATCCAACCATGGTTCATTTGTGAAATAAAGGTCTAAGATACATCCATGATACCGTTGGTAAGTGTTTAGCATCAAGAACTTCAATTAATAAAATCATTCCCAAGTTTTGCCCCAAATCAGTCCAAATACTACGTTTTTCCAAAACAGGGCAGTCCTCTTGTTTTAGTCGCAACTCAATCAATTTAACTCGGAATGAGGCATGGTTTATGGCGTTAGAAAATACATTCACGGGAATAAAAGTTCACAGAAGGAAATGTTCTGAAATTCGGCAAGCAACCAGCTCAAAATTGAGCCTCAAGTTGCTGCCTCAACAAGCCATTCCAGCAAATCCGAGAGACAGGACAGCTAACTTAAAACGTTTGGTTCAGATCACTCACAAAGAATCAGAACGTGAATTTTATCTCAAATTAAAGCTAGGAATGTCTAGTTTCAAACGCCACTGACGGCACTTGATTTCGACACCCGAGGACAGAGTTATGGCCAAAATACTACCACTGGTCAGATCATACGCGAATCAGTTTTTTCCAGATTGCTAGTTTCGAACAAAAATTTCATTTGCCCAACCAAACCTCATTATTTTTCAATGAAATTTTCCACACCTCTAATACATCATATAGGCATCCAATTCAAGCCATTAGTTCATTAAAAACTGGCCTTAAAATGGCCGAATAAAACAGGGGTAGAATCGGAAGTTTTTGCTTCTTACACCCAATGAAGTTCCTACTAATTACCCACCACTAATGCATCATTATAATCACTAAACCAACAATATAATCACCATCAATCATCAAATCAACAACAACAACCCAAGTGTGGGAATTCCAAGAGCCCACAATCACATTTTTACACCATAATCAAGTAACTAAGTGCATGCATGAGTTAAATCTTGCCATATAATCTCTAAAAGATAAGAATCCATGGGTTGATCATTACCTACTCCTTTGGTTTGCAAGATCAGAATTTTCGGCCCTCTTAAAGTTCCAAGAAACCGTGAAAGCTCCCCTCTTCCTTAGCTAGATATAATCTCCAAGGGGTTTGCTAAGTGGTCTCCAAGTTTGGTGTGATTTGGATGAATTTTGGTGCATGAATTGAAGATGAAAAATGAAGAACAATGGAGAGCTCTTCTCCTTTCTTGTTGCACGGCCAAGTGAAGTGAGGAGAGAAGGAGTGTTGGTTCAATTGTGGCTTCCTAAGAAAGATTCATTGTGTGGTGCAAAATGCATCTCAAAGTCAACTTGAAATAGTGCAATTAGGATGCGTTTGGACTCGATTTTTCTCGTGCGTTTGGTTCACTAGTTCACTAAACCTCCAAGGCATATATATTCTTGTAAATATTATTCACTCTTAATTGTCCCGGAATAAGGGTCTAAAGTCCCTCAATCGAAGTCGCGCGCGTGAAAACGCGTACCGTCAAATTTAACGCTATAACGCGAAACTTTCGGAAAATTCTTATAACGATTACACTACTAACTATCACTTGAATATTTATTCATAAGATTACCTATTTTAGGACCATAGTACAAGTCTCCAATATTCCAAGCTTATTGTGCTACTACGCGGATAAAATCTCCAAGTACTATTCACTATTTTTACGAAACGCGCTCTAGGGAATTAATTTTCGAAACGAATCATTTTAAAAATATATCGAAGTTATATTACCATGTATTTAGGTCTAATAAGACTAGAAAATATTCCTTGGAAATAAAATCCAATTAAATAATTTATTAAGCCATAAATTAGGCATAAAATAATAGTTTTCTTTTTCTTTTTCTTTTTCTTTTTTTTTTTTGCGAGTCCTCACAGCAAGTTTCTTCAAGTTGATCAACTTACAACCAATCTCTTGTGTACAAAGGAAGGATAACTTCCTCCTTGCCTTGCCTCAAGTCTTACTTGATCAAGCAAGAAAGTTTAACAATCACTCGGATAACACTTACAAAACTATACTATTGAAGAAATTGAAACACACTTGAAAAGCTTATTGAAAATTACACAACCAAGAGTACAAATCTTCTTTTTGGAGTATTCTTACACTTGAATCACTCAAAATCTGATGTAGTTTCAATGTGCAAAAGTGATTCTGAAGTGGTTGACTTTTTCTATTTATAAGGGACCAAAAAGTACTCCAATGCTATCAACGGATAGAAGGCAGCTGAAGAATCAACTAGCCGTTGGTGGTGTCGGACTTCCGATAGGTAGGTTTTTCCCGTCCGATCGCAGGTGGTGAGTTCAATATGTTTTCATGAAATGTTTAGGACTTCTGGTGTTTCAATACTTTGCGTCCGAAGTGTCGCACCGTTTGTCGGAGGTCCGGTACTCAGGTATTGTTCGTCTGAACAAAGTCAGTGAGTTTAGAGAGCTTGGCTCATTTTCTTCAGACGTCCGAGAGTGAGTTCCTTATTCGTCCGAAGTTACTCGAGGGTTGTCGGACGGCCGATGCAGACTTTTTGTGCGTCTGACGCATGCTTCAACGTTTGTTAGCTAGTTTTGCTCCAAATCTGAAAACATCTATTTTAGGAAATATTAGTGTCATCCATTTATTTTGTCATCATCAAAAGATACAGACTAAGATGAACAGTATTAGATCCTTATCCTTGAATCTTTTACTATAGTTTAGTCTTGAAGTTAAGTGAGAATTCTTCGTTTGTGGTTCGAAAGGAAGAAATTTTGATTAAAGAGGGTGATTTGGATCTAGTGGTACAATTGTAAAAATGAGAGGTGCCTTACGTTGTGAACGATTTGTCAACATACAGTGGATAAGGTTAAGAACTAGTAAGAGTAGTAACCAAGTTTCAAATTTGCTTTTCATCGAGACTGAAGTTGTGTCACTTTCACCTTTTGATATCTTTACTGATTTTTCTTAGTATGGTGTTTTAGCCATTGCATTATTACTATTTTCTCTCTAGATAGAGTGTGTTAGCAGCATGAGTGAGGAGAAGCTCTTGAAAAGTAGAAGAAATCACTATAGAACTGAATTTTGTGAGCAAATGAGAGAATTTCGAGAACGAAATTCTGTTAAGGGGAAGATAGTGTGAGAACCCGGAAAATTAGGTTGTATTTATTTATTTCTTTGAGTGCATTTTCTTTACTTTAAATTATTGCCTTAATTTCCTCTATATTTTATAAGTGAGTCAAGTTTTAAATCATTTTCTTGATATAAGTTAGTACACGTTAAGTTTGAAGTGTATTATGGATGTGGGACCCGCTAATGCGGTCAGTGCGGTAAACTTTTTACTACTAGGTGAAATTTTGCATAAAAGAATATTATTTTACAAGGTGCTAGGGGATAATTAGAGGTTAGCTAGATAAATTAGCTTTGGAAGACAAGAAGATGAGAACAAAACCCTAAGACGCCATTTGTCGCGAAACCATTGGAAGTTGGACTTTGACCAAAGTTGTCTTAACTTTCCTAAAACCAAACATTGACCAAATTTTCTTCATTTTCTCTAGGTTGGCCGAAATTTTGAGAGGGAAAAACCAAGAGAGACTTCATCTTCCACTTCAATTTCTTGCTTGAATCTTGAGTTCCTGTGATACCCCAAATTTTAGGATACTATTTTTGTTTAATCTCAAAGAAAGGATTACGGTTTCTTTATTTTATTTTTGTCTTAAAACATTGTTTTATTTTAACAAGACTAGAAACCTTACTTGTACTTTAAAACCCTAGTTTACTTGTGACTAGCAGGTTATGTTTAAATCCCTCATATTTGACTCAAAACCCTAATTTTATTCTATGGCATTGTAAAATTCATCACACTTTTCTTAAAATTCCTTTTATTTGGAAATTATTCATTTAATATGATCCTACTACTCAATCATTCCTCAATAAGTGCAAATGAATCTAGAAAGTAGGGTTTCACTCTTCGTTTTCAAGGTTGGAGCAAATTAGGGTTTTCGCGATTTTTCGCCGGATGATTTTTCGGTATGGAGCAAGGATCAAATTTGGTGATTAAAAGTGAATTTTGGGTGAGAAATAATATGTGATTAGATGCAATAATAAAAAGTTAGTGAATAGGACGAAAAAAACCCCTAGTACGGGTGATTTAAGGAAAATCAGCTCGAACCGACGGGTACTATTTGTTACCGGGTAAACACACCATTTGACCCATACTTTATTACCTTAATCTTCTCATTTTATTTTAGATAATTAACCCTCAAAATATCTCATATTATCAGCCACAATATTTGACCAAGAGAAATGAGAGAAAATGCTAGAAAGAAAACAAGTGTCAAGGCATCTATGGAACTTGTCTTAACCTTCATAAAACAGAAATTTGACCAAAATTTCCTAATTTCTTCCCCTTTTCTTAGTCTTGGTCGAAATTCTTGAGAGGAAAGACAAGAGAGGAAAAAACTTCACCTTGCACCTCAATTTCAAGCCTCAATCTTGAGTTTCAACCGATAATCTCGCAAATTCCTCCACAAAAGTTGATCTCCAAGGAAGGTTAAGGGTTTTGGTGGAGTGATTTGGGAAGAGGAAGGTCTTGGCAGCTTCTTGATATAGGGATTAAGGTGAATTTGGTAAGAAACTTCCCTCTACTTCTTATATGTGTGAACTTGAAGCTTAAAGTTATAGTTTTGGTGGATTTATGGGGAAAATTTCATGGGTTAAATGGTATGTTGGGATGTTTAACTAGGGTTTATATTTTCAGCCTTGATTATGGTTATATACCTCTTAATTGATGTTATTGAGCTAGTAATTGGTGGGTTTGATGATAGAGCACTTGTTAGATATGAATTTATAGAGTAAAGGTGCAAACTTCAGAATTTGGAAACCAAGCTACCCTGTTCTGTCCGGTTTTAGTGCTCCATGTTAGAGGCCGAATTAGGCTTGGCACAAAACATAAAAGTTGTAGAGAATGGTATTTTATAGTTTCCTACAAAATTTCAGGTCAATCAGAGAACTGTAGAATGAGATAAGTAGAAATTACTATTGCTGTTCTGGTTTTACCCGAATGTAAGAATTGCGCCTGTAATTGGTTGTTTTGGCTGGAATTTCTTCCGAATTGGTTGTTGAGACCTTCTTATGAAATATATCCCTGTTTCTTAGCTTTCAGCTGGTTTTGGAATTTCTGGATTCGGACTTAGGTAACTTGATTTATGATGTTTCCGCTAGAATACGTTTTGTGAGCCTGTTTTTACGGTTCTGGGGTAGTATATGGAAATTTTGACCTGGTTGCAATAGAAACTGGACTGAGTAGCCTTCTTCAACATTGTAGCCTCTAAAGGCCTGAGTATATCTTCAAAATTTCCGGTCAAACGGATCTGTGTAGCTCGAGTTATAACCAAAACACTCGAACCTATTTTGTACCCTGAAATTGTGTATGTTTTGAATTTCAGCTTCTGACCGTGCATTTTTCCGTTTTGATCCTGTATGATCTGGGTGTCAACTCCTTCATAATAAATGTATATCTTGGTTTTAGCTTCGAAACGGTATAAAGTGCGTCGAAATCCGAGTTCCGTAGCTTCCGTTATGACCAAAACAAGATTGATCGTCAGAACTGCCTTTGATCTGGACAGTTCTGACGGGTACTTTGGCACTCAATTTTTGTTCTGTTCTGAATGGATTCAGGTCTTGGCCAAAACATCAAAGTTGTAGCCTTATGTCTCAGCTTCCTAATGCCTTTGGAATTTCCTGATTTAGATTTGTGAGCTGGGAGTTATGGTCCAGCAAACATACCCTGTTCGTTACTCTAGAGTGCGAATTTCTGGAACGATTTTCCATACTTTCGACCTATTTCTGTTTAGATCCGGATTGAGGTGTCTTCATGAAAACTGTAACCCTTCCTCTTAGCTTCGCAACGGTACCTCATGTACCTTGATCCGACATTCCTAGCCTAACTTTTGATCAAAACGGTTTGAGAAGGCAGATTTGGCCATTTCCGTTTGCCGTTCCGCGCGGGCGCGTGCGCCCGTTTTGCCGTTTCCGCACTTGCATGTGCCGATGTTGCCGTTTTGCTTGTTTTAAGTATGTTAGTAGCCGTTTGTGATATATTGTGACACAATCTTCAATTTCAGACGTTGGTGAGCTAGGTGGAGCCGGTGGGGCCTACTAGCTATTCCTCGCGGCACGAATTTCGTACTTTTGCTCTTTTGTTCGTTGTGTAAGTATTCAGGCCGCTCTTGTGTGTTAGTTGCTTATGTGTTTCGATATGTATGAAGAGGGTACCTAGGCGAGGGTGTACTTTATCGCACTCGACCTAAACCCTAACTTGCGCACATATTTGTACATGGCTTGTGTATATGAGCAATTTTGGAACTAAAACCCTTGAGCTTGTGGCTCGGGGTGACTTTTGAATAATTTTGTGAAGTTTGTGAGTTTGGGGTTGATCTTCCGACCTAGATGGACTATTCGAGCCGGTCAGGGCTTGGTCGAAACCAGTCCAACTTAGTCTGAGGTCACCAAGTTTGTGAATCCGGTTCACCGAGAATGTGGACCAAGTTTGTGACCCGAGCTTGTGACTCAAGCTCAAGTTTGTGATTTCGTTCGCTCGGGCAAGTTTGTGAGGTGACTGGCCAGTGAGGGTGATAAGGTGTTCGGTGGGCGTACAAGTGGAGTTCTACGAACCTTATTTATCGTCGACGGAGTGTCGACAGGAGATCACGCATGGCAAATGACTTGGCTTTGGAGCCACCTGTATCCTTATTATGTGATGTTACTTTTCTGCTTTTGCTTTACTCTTACTATGTAACTATTGTTACGTGAAATTTACGCTTTTACCCCTGTTTACTTACTAAGCATATAGCTTACCCCTTTCCTTTTGTTTTCCTTAGCAGGGGCCGACGCGGGGACTTTTGACACACACGCTAGTATAGTTAGATTTGCAAGTAATAGTTGGACAATTAGGATGTTTGTTTTTGTTGTGATTTTAATGTTGTGGATTTCCTCTTGTATAAGAATTGGGATCATGGATCAGAGTGGTGCAGTGGAAGCGTGGACGCTTCGCTTTTGATATGTAATTCTTGGAGAATTTGATGTAATATTTGAGATTTGTATTGTAATTCATTTGAGGAATGTAGTGAACGACTGAGTCCCGGCGAGAGCTGGGCAGGCGGCCCGCCGAATCCTCTGGTTCGCCTTAGGGGGAGGTGGGGTCGTCACAGTTCCAACCATAGATTTTGCAAACTACTCCATAAAAGTGGTTCACTATGGAGGATTAAGGGCTTGAATGGAGAGATTTTTGGAGGAAAAGCACTAAGTTTCCATCTTTCTTGAGGTTCTAAGGTAACTTTGGCAAGAAACTCCTTCTTACTTCTACTACTTGCATATTAGTGGATTAGGGTTGCAAAATTGGTAGTTTTATGAGAAAGTTTCATGGTTAAAGTAGTGTTGTGGTAATTTTCAGTTTTTATGGTAATTTTCTGCCCACATATGATGCTTAAGTATTGGCCATGATTTGGTAGCTTTGCTATGTGAAATATCTAGCTTTTACATGCTAGTTTGACTTGCCTAAAGAAAATTCCAGCTTGTGATTATGAATTTCAGCTTGGGGTTTCATTTTCTAGCTTGAATAGGTGATGGTTATATGCTATATATATGCTTGTTTTAGTGAGTTGTTGGCTTGGTATGTATATGCTTGAGTTGAGACTGTTTTGTGGTAAAAATGAAGCCTTGAATTGGCTGGAAAAATTAGTAAAAACAAAGGAGGTGCTGCTAAAAATTTGTCCACAAGGAACCTTGGGTAGCCTTAGGAAATCTTCTATATCTTGTTGTACAAAAGTTGGAATTTAGTTCCGTTTATTGCGTTTGAAACTAGAGTCAGAATACTATCAACCGTGAAAATTTCAGCCTTTTTCTCGATTCCTATGAATATCTATGATTTTTCAAAGTTGACTGAAATTGCATACTGTGACGCCTCCACTTCTCCCAAGGGCGAACCCAAGGGTATCGGCGGGACGCCTGCCCATCTCACGCCAGGACTCGGTACAATCCATAATTCAAAACTAGAAATACTTCAAATAACTTCAATATATATATTTAAAGTACTCCAAAACACTTCATACTTACAATTAGTTATCTCTCAAGCTTAATACAATCCAAAAGGATATTTACTACAGCCATCTGCTGTAATACAACTTAAAGTTTTCCCCAAAAGAAAAAAATCTAGCACTATTCATGATCACTTTTGGTCTCGAACCCTGTTAAGGAAAACAAAAACGTGGAATGAGCTACATAGTCCAGTGAGGTTCCAAGACACTCTAGCAGTTCTAATAAATCAAGTAATTTGAGCTTAACATATGAGATAGATAACATGAGATAGTTAACATGAGCTTAAATCAAGGTTGCCCATTGGCACATTAACGTGAGATAGTTATCATTGTACGAGTAATCTGAGCATAACATAAGCATGGTTCAAGATTGCACCTTGGCAAATTATCATGATACAGTTATCAGTATGCAAAAATAAACACACATTGAAGGATACGGTGTTCTAGTGGAACCATTTCGGTCAACTTCACCTTATAACTTCAGAATCCCCTCGGTTTGTCTGACCATCACCTTATCCCTTCAGTGGTAGTACTCGAGTATACCGAAACGGTGTCCCAGGGTTCCAACTTACCCGATCGAGCCCAGTCCTGACTCGAGTAGGTCAGTAACCAAGGGCAGGGCCCAGTTCAGCTTAGAGCTTACAACATGCACAAGTAATCAAGTAAATCGGTAAACGGTAAAATTTATCAATTTTGTAGGTCGAGTGAGATGAAGTACACACTCGCCGTAAAACTATGAAAAAGTTCATGTGAACACGTAATTTACGGTAATTACATAATCAAGTAGTCAAGTAATCAGGTAAGCAGGTAATCAAGTAAATAATCAGGTAAACGGTGAACGGTAAACGGTAAACGGTAAACAGTAAATAATCTCGATTGACGGTAAGATTTATCATTTTAGTAGGTCACCCATTGGCCGTTTCCCACTTTTACCTCTTAAGAGTCGAGGAGATTCACTCCAATCGACTTATGCAGCCATAGCATAATCAATCATTGAAACACTTCACGTAAATATGCATTTCAAGTATTTCATGTCGAATAATTCAAGTACATTTTACTTAAGTGAGAACGAGTGCGGTAAGATACACACTCGACTCAAAATGGTGGAAAAGTCCATAGAAACAATTATCGGTAGAATTTAACAATTAAACACATAATGACCATGGAGTAAACATGTCATAAAACTATTCGAATCACGTATTCCTATATGGAACACTCACCAACCAAAATAAGTGAGTAAAGAAAGTCGTCAATGATCCATTTCGGGATTCTCTTCGAGACCTTCTTGATCGCTTGAAGAAAAGTGACCAATAATTACCCTCACAATTACACAAATTCCTTATCAAACAAGAAAGAATGCATACTTGCTTTAGAATTCAAGTCAATGTCTTTATAAGGGTTTTATTTTATCGAAAGTTAAGATTCAAAAGTGTGGATTTTAAAGTTACTGAGGAAACTCATATCCTCCACGAAATCGGGTTCAAAACGATAGATTAATATCAAGATAAGAAGTCAAGTTTCCAAATTTTCATTTTCAAAGAAATTGGCAAATTTCGGCTTTGTGCGTCAAAATTAGAAAAATCATATCTTGCACTCAGTAGGTCGAAAAATGGAAAATCTTATACCGTTGGAATCTTGTTTCAAAGTACTAAAAGTTCCTAGAAGACACTTTTCTAAGATTCAAATTGGACAACAATCATCTTTCAGCTCAAAGAGGCTGATCTGAACAGGCAAGACAGTTTTAGTCATGTTTTTCGGCAAACTTTGGAAATTCGGCAAAATTCACAAGAAGTGAACTGGCCTCCGAAATTTGTGCCTCAATTAGAATTCCAATCAAGGTTTAAAACACAACAAACGGAACTGAAATCAGAGTTTTGAGTGTCAAAATATAGCAGCTCAAAGTTGGTCGCAATTTATAAACTGTTCTGTCATTTTCCAGGTCTGAAAGGCTATCTTTGAAGTATCATTTGGCCATCGATTTGGCATTGGAAATACACCAAACTTGATACAATAAGTCTTCCATGTGTGAACAACATTTCTACCAAGTTTCATGCAAAAACTCCCACGGGAAGCCAGTCATTAAAACAACTAAAGTTCAAGAAATGTTCCAAGGCTAATCTGCCTTCTCACGTTTCCTTCCCTTTTTTAAAAAACTTTGATCCACACCATCAACCTCAATTAATTCAAATGTTGTAACCATGGTTCCATAAACATCCAATAAGTAATTTAGAGATAATTGACATCAAGGTTTTCGAAATATAACTTCCCAAATCAGATTTGAAAAATTAATTTATATTTCCTTCTATATTTCTTTACTTGACTATTTAACTATTTACTAGCCCTAAATATCATGGTGATTTCATTAGTTGAGTCAAAAGTTTTACTTTTACTTTTAAAGTTAGAGTAAGTTAGGGTTTTGATTTGGTGAGGTGTGTGCACTAAATTTGGTGGATAAGAGCGGGTATTAAGTAAGAGGAAGTGTGTGATTAGAAGTGTTAATACTAAGTTAGTGAATCATAAGTTAAAACAAAAGTACAAGGGAGTTAAGGAAAATAGGCTTGAACCAACGTGCACCGTTTGTTACCGATTGAGTACACCACTTGACCAATATTTTCTTACGTTAATCTCCTTGATTTTATTTCATCTAATCATCCCTAAATTACCCCTTAAGTCAGCTGAAATTGTTGACCTAAAAACAAGACGAAAGAAAAAAAAACAAGACGAAATTGGTGGTGACAAGTATTGGCAATCCAAGCATGTTTGAGCAAGACCATTTCCTTTTTTCTTATCTTTCTTTTGGACCGAAATTCCTTCATTTTTTCTTCATGGTGGCCGAACCTTGAGAGGAGAAAAAGAGAGAAAGAGCTTCAACTTCCATCTTGAATCTTGCCTTTTTTAATTTAGAATCACAAAAATAAACCGAACAAACTTGCAACAAGGTGACAAGGAAGCTTGAGGTGGAGTGATCTTGCATAGGCAGCCTTGGTTTGTATTTTTCCTTGAGGTTTGAAGGTATTAAGCTAATAAACTCTCCTTCCCTTTCTTATGTTGCATTTGATTGGATAGATGACTTGAATATTGAAGTTTTATGGACGATATCATGAATTTGTGAAGTTGGTAGAATTTTCCAGCTTAGGGTTTCAAAAATTTCCAGCTTGGGTATATTTGTTTATATATCAAGTATATGTTGAATTTGGTTAGTCTTTGCTATCTAGAATATGCACCAATTGTCTCCTATAATTTGTGAGTTTGATTTCGGACTGTTATACTATGAGATTGTAGCCTTGAAAATGGCTGAAAATTAGGGAAAATAAGGGGAAGTGCTGTTGAAAATTTTTTCACAGGAGACATTGAGCAGTCTTGGGAAATCTATTATATCTTGATGTAGAAAACTCTAAATTGAGTTCTGTTTGTTGCATTAGAAACTAGACTCATAGCTCTTTTAACCATGAAAATTTCAAAAATTTTCTCAATTCCTATGAATATCTTTGATTTTCCAAAATCGACTGAATTTCCATTCCTATTCTGTCTTTATACTGGATAAAGCAACCGCTTGAGATTGGATTTTGACTGACTTGTGGACAGAATCTTGCAAAGGTGTCTTTTGAGAAATTATAACTCTTTGAATCTATTTTCAATGGTATAATGATTATAAATTTTGGACTTAAGAAACTTGAGATATGAGTTTTAAAATAGTGTCGCGCAAAACTGGAAAAAAATTCTATTTTCTTAAAACTGTCCTTACTTTCACTTCCAACTTCAAGTTGGAGTTGTTAAACCATTTTGTGTGAGGACCCAAAAAATTTTCTTATTTTATTTTATTTCTTCAAATACATTTTCTATACTTTACTTTAATGTCTTAATCTCCTAGATATTTTACAAGTGACTCACGGTTTAAATCATTTTCCATGTATAAGAGTGCATGTTAAGTTTGAAGTGCATTTTGGAAGTGGGACCCGCTAATGCGATAAGTACAATAAATTTTTGAAAATTAAAAGGGAGTTTTGTACAAAAGAATATTTTTTACAAGGTGTTAAGAGATAATTAGAGATTGATTTGATATTTTAGTGATTAAAAGATAATGGGATGAGGATTAATTTTTGGAAAGACAATTGTCACACATTCATGGAACCTTGACCTTGACTTGGTCTACCCTTAACCCTTGAGTAAAAGAAAGTTGACCAAACAAATCCATTTCCTTTCTTTCTTTCCTCCTTAGCCGTGCACATCATCCTCCAAATTAGCCAAGGAAGTCCCAAATTTCCTTCTCCTCTTGGCCGGCCCTTCCCTTGCCAATTTAACCAAAAAATTTCAGCTTCCTTATCTTCCTTTTTGCTCCCAAAACTCACTTCAATCTTGCTCATCTTCTTGGTTCTTCACTCCAGCTTAGAAAGGGACTTGGAGGAAGAAGACTCTTGGTGGTTGGAGCTGGTTTCCTTGTGGTCTTGCTCTCTACTCTTGGAGAAGGTAAAAATCCCTCAAAGCCCTCATTTTCTTTCACCTCTTAACCAGATTTTGGTTAGTTTTAACTAGTTAAGAATTGGGTTGTTGATGGGTTCTTTGAACCTTGATTTTAGGTAGATGTCTTGAGGTGGTCTCTTAGGTAGTGGCCTTGAGGAATTATTGTGTGTTTAGTTGGTTGTTTGATGCTTGTTTTGATGAATTATGGCTTAGTTTGGTTTGGAAAGTTGAAAAGAAAATTTGAAGAGAAAGAGGAGCTTGTTGTCCGAAATTTTGTTGGTTGATTCCCTCAGGTTAATTTTGAATTTTGTGGTTATTTTGATGCCAACATGCTTGTTATATGTTGGTGTTTATGTGTGTAAATTATCTCCCAAAAAAAACATTTCATTTGGTTGAGAAAAAGTTAGGTTAAAGTGAGAATGCAAACCTGGAAAATTTCTGATCAGGATAGCAAACCAGCGTCTGTTCAACAGGCCATACTTTTTTGTACAGCAGTCGAAATCAAGTTCCGTTTCTGGCATATGAAACTAGACTCTGAGATCTTTCCAACAGTATAAAATACCCCTGCTAATTTCCTATGAGCTGTAGTGAACCGGCAAAGTTGACTAATTTTCACCTACTGTTTTACCCGTGAGACTTGCACAGTTGCGGATTGTAGTTCAATTTTGTCCCCCTTGTGAAACGAATTTGAAGACAGTTTCTCCTAGTGATTTTTAGCATTTTGAATCTAGTTTTCAAATCCATAAACTACGCCAATTTTGAACTTGTGTAGCCTTAGTTATCACCTGATTTCGAAACTATGTCAAGTGCTCCAAAACTAGAATTTCGTGAACCAGGTCCCAAAAATTAACTTTCCATAAACTGTTGTATCCTGGTGTAGAAAGGTCCGAATTGAGTTCTGTTTATTGCGTTTGAGACTAGACTTGGAATTCTTTTAGTGGTATAAATTTCAAGGGTTGATTGTATTTCTATGAATATTGCCAAATTTTCAAAGTTCACCGAAAATGCAAGACTGTTTGCCCTGTTCCTACTGAAACAGTGATTTGAAGCTAAGATTTGACTAATTTTGGATTCGAGAGTCTTCTAGAAAGTTTTAGTACTTGAATCTAGTTTCCAACGGTATAAAGTTTCCAAATTTTGGACTCACAAAACTCGAAATATGATTTTTCCAAGTGGTGCCGTACAAAACTGGAATTTTCTGGTTTCAAACAAAAATGCTCTTTTAAGAACTTGCAACTTTCCTTTGAGATTGTTAGTTCGTTTTAAGTTTGATTTCATGGATGGATACAAGGTCTCTGTGAACATTAGACCTTCATTTTTGAATCTTGGTTCCCAAAGGATTAAACCTCTCTTGATGCGTTTCCTTGGTTGCCTAACTTTCTTGGTTAATTGCACCTCAATGCATACTTGAGAAATGGATTTTAACCCCTAGTCTTATGCCCTTGATTTCCATGACGTTGAATTTTAAAAATGGAGCGTTTTAACAATAGTAATTCTTGGAGTATTTCACTAGTTTATACTCGAAACTTGGAACCTTTAGTTTTAACATTTACAATGGAAATAAGTGGAGTTTTGATGAATTCTGACTCCATTAGTTTAGAAATGTGAACGCTCCTTATATTCTAAAACTTTGCCATAGGACTAGAAGTTTTGAGAGATGAAAACCATCTTCTTCTTTCTCGATTTTCGTGTCGAAAGTTAAGCATGGTACTTTCTTTTGGAATTGAGAGTTCTTACCAAGACTTGACTCGAAAAAGACTTTTGAGTTTCCTTTGAGTAATATTTCAATGATTTAGCGAGAAAAGCTCCTTTAACTTGACTCGGACTTGTGATCTTGAGAGTGGATAGCAAGAAAATTTTTTCTTATTAACCTTGGTCGAGTATTTAGGTAATCGTGATTGTGCATGTCTCAGGTGGTCACGAGAACGCCGAGGAGCTTGTCTGATCTCTCGCTTTGCTTTTGTTTTGCCCTTGACTTTTGGTGAGTGTCAAATGCATGTTTCATGCTATTATGATTGATATAATAATTGTACAAGTGCTACATAAGCCGTAAACTTGCCGAGAATAGGGTGTACTTTACCGCCCTGTTTTAACCCGTGAACACTGAGCGGTAGCATGTACCACACCCTATTCGGGTGGGAGGTGCCTCTCATACCAACTCAGTGCTATAATTAATTCTCTGAGTGACAGCATGCACCACACTCTATTCGAGTGAGAGGTGCCTCTCATACGGACTCAGTATTATGACTGATTTTAAGTCGATTGGAGCGTTGTCTCATCGACCACTCGTTCTTGTGGGGATGCCCAACCCTTTAGCTTACCTCGTAACTCGAGCCGGTAAAGGCTTGGTCGAGAAGTTTGGTGAACCTTAGGAAATATTATAGCTTGATCTTTTGAGTTCTTGCTTGGCATACTCGAATAGTATTGCCACCTACTGCATATTTGGTTTCGGATCCGAGTGGGGGTTATGCTGGATGGAGGAAGTAAATGGAGAACTACGGTCATGTTATTTTTTTTGAGTTGACGGACAGTCAATCCTAAATGGATTGAATTGATCGAGACGTGGAAATAGCTCCTGAGAGCTTCTGTATCCTTCCGTGTGTGTTTACTTCCTACTTGTGCACTTAAATGATAGTTCATGTTAAAATTGCTTTCAAGTATACTATTCGATTGATTGGTGCTACTTGCTTGCTTGATTTTCTTGGCCTCACTAAGCGTTCGCTCATCCCTTTAAGTTTGTCTTCCTTAACAGGTTTTGGAGGCGGAAGTTGAAGATTTTAGATTAGTAGCTTTTGATTGATGCGGGCATACTTTTTTTTAGGATATTGGAGACATGTAAAGGTGTAAACCTTGTTATACATGGATGTTGTGGGTTGTATTTGTACATGGTAATCCTTGGGAGTTTTTGGATTTGTATATTCGATGTACTTCTCAATTCTAAGCAATGGTTGACTAGTGGTCCTTTATTAAGTTAGAATGAGTGAGTGTGTGACGCCCCCACTTCTCCCAAGGACGAACGCAAGGGTATCCGCGGAACGCCTGCCCAACTCTCGTCAGGACTCGATACAATTTCAATTCAAACTTAAGATAAACAACCAAGAAATAACAGTCGAAGTAAGCAAAGTCACTTCCTTAAATAAACTTTCAAGTTTCACAACACAGTTCTCAAAAGTACATCATTTTCCCAAAATACAACCTCTAAAAGTTGTCTAACAATTACATTCAAACACCCCAATCAAAAGTCCATCGAGTCGGCTTCTTCACATTTCTTTCCATTCCAACTCCTGCTAAGGAAAACACATGTAACGGGGGTGAGCGAATGCTCGTGAGGCCAAGAAAACATGCAAAACACGTAGTTCAATAACAATAGCACTTACACAATAATGAAAGCTATAACATTCAAGTAATTCACAATTTATAATAAAACACACTTGAGTAGGATACAAGAGCTCTCAGGAGCTTATTTCCACTTGCCTTGCCAAAGTTCAATCCAATACCTCCTCGTGACGACACTTCGTCACCCGGGTAGGTAATTAAATTCGTAGCACTTTACTTACTCCATTTATGTTTCTAAGATGACACGAGAGGTACCTCCCACCCGAATCGGTGTGGTACTTACTATCGCTCAGTGGTCGATGAGACATCGCTCCAATCGACTTAGAATGGTTTATGGTTCCGAGATGACACGAGAGGTACCTCTCACACGAATCGGTGTGGTACTTACTATCGCTAAGTGGTCGATGAGACATCACTCCAATCGACTTAGAATAGTTTATGGTTCTGAGACGACACGAGAGGTACCTCTCTCCCGAATCGGTGTGGTACTTGCTATCGCTCAGTGGTTGATGAGACATCACTCCAATCGACTTATAATAGTTTATGGTTATGAGACGACACAAGAGCTACCTCCTACCTGAATCGGTGTGGTACTTACTATCGCTCAATGGTCGATGAGACATCGCTCCAATCGACTTATGCAGCCATAGCATAATTAATCCCTGAAACACTTCACTTAATTCACTTAACAAGTCACTTCAAGCAATTCCCTTCAAGTAATTCAAGTACACTTCACGTAAATGAGAATGAGTGCGGTAAAGTACACACTCGACTCAGCATTTTCAAAATATTCAATCACTAATAACGATTAAGTACGTAACACGTTCACATACACTTGACACTCACCACGTAATTCAAGAAGTAAAGCACAAGCGGTTGTTTAGGCGTCTCCCGTGAGATCCTCTTGAAGGTCCTCTTGAGTGCCTGAGCAATTAATAATTAACTATTACATACTATCGCTTAAAACTAGGCTCAAAAGTGGGGTTTAATAACACAAGAGAAATCTGATTTTCATCTTTGAAATCAAGTGTAAAACGGTCGAGCTCTAGGAACTCAATTTCCTTTAAGTTTGGAAATTTCAGATTTGACAAGCAATCTTTGAAAAACCGTATCTCACTCTCTATAGGTCCAAAATTGGAAAACTTGGTACCGTTGGAAACTACTTCCAAAGTACTAAAAGTTCCTAGAAGACACTTTTTCATGGTTCAAAATGGAAGACATTCAAATTTTGGCTTCAAGTCGCTGATTTGGGCTATCAAGACAGTTTCGGGGTTGGTTTTTGGCCAACTTTGAAAATTCCGTAAAATTCACAGAATGTGAACTAGTCTCTCAAATTTGAAACTCATTTATAGTTACAATCAAAGTTTAAAAAACAACAAGCGGAACAAGAATCGGAGTTTTGAGCGCCAAGATATAGTAGCTCAAAGTTGCTGAAATTGCCTCACTGAACAAAGATTTTCCAGATTTGAAGCTTGAACTTTGGGACTTTAGTTGAGTATCGAAATGGAGTTGGAATGGCACCAAATTTGGTAGGATTACACTACCATATAAGGTCTATTCCTCTGTTAAATTTCATATAAAAATTCATATGGGAAGTCAGTTAACAAAGCCACTAAAGTTCCAAGAATTTCCAAGGCAAATCTGCCTTGTACTTCCGTTTTCACTTTTCTAACTTTTGGGTCAATGAAATCATCTCAAACATGGTTCAATTATGAAGAAAAGGTCTAATAAACATCCAAGATACTTTTACACCAAGAATTTCAAAATAACAAGTCCCAATTCAAATTAAGGCATTCAACTAGCCAAAAAGAGGGTTTTCCATCACTGAGGCGGTCTCGTAATTTGGCCACAACTCACTCAATTCAACTTGGAATTGAGCGTGGTTAGTGGTGTTGGAAACTAAATTCATAAGGCTACAATTTATCAAAAGAAATTGTTCTGAAATTCTGTTCATAACTAGCTCATATTCGAGCAACAAGAAGCAGCACATAACAGATTTTTCAACATAGCCGAGAAACAGGACAGGTGGCTTTGAAAGGCCGGTACGGTTCACTCAAGTAGAATCAGGAGATGCATTTTATACTGTTAGAAAACTGGAAGTGTCTAGTTTCTAATGCCATAAACAGCACTCAATTTTGAAGTCGGAGCAAAGAGTTATAGTCATTTGAAATTCGCTGCCTGAGCAATTCTGGACACGTTTTCCGGCCATGAAAAATTTTCGAAAACACAACTTTTCCCCAACCAATTCAAGTGATTTTTGGTGAAAACTTTCCGGACAACCTATACAACATATCTACATCAAAATCAAGGCAAATTGACCACAAAAAATCACACCAAGGGGCATGGTAAGGACAGGGCAGATTCGGCCCTTCAACATGCATCACTTCCTTTGATTTTCTTTTCACTCTTTCAACTTAAATCCACTAAATTAACACTTAATGAACACAAATAACATCCAAACTCATAAAATCAGATCATCAAGTCCATTGTGGGATTTCATAGAACCCACTCACGTGATTTTCAACAATCCAAAGCTATCCACATGAAGCTACAAGCTTCTAAGTGTAATTTAACTTACAAAAGCTAAGATTCAAGGGTTGGATGATTTGCTACCTCCTTGGATGTTGAAGACCAGATTTTTGGCCATAAGAAGCTCCATGAAAATAGTGAGAATGAAGCCCTCTTCCTAGTCCAAGATGATCTCCAAGTTGTTTTGAGGTTGTGGTATGAATTTGAGGTGAAAAGATGCAAGAAATGAGGTGATTTGGAGTAGGATTTGAGGTAGAAATTGAAGAAGTTTTTCTTCTTCTTTCTCTTGAGGCTCCAGCCTACACTTGAGATGAGGAGAAAAGGGTCTTGATCTGGTGTGATGCTTCCTTGAGAAGCTTAAGAGTTTGTGGCCCAAAATTACCCCAAAAGTCAACCGAGAATAGTGCGCGTACGCACGCGTTTCGTGCCCGTTTCCTCTCGGGTTCGTTTCACTTGTGCACTAAACCTCTAATGCACTTCCTTTAACACTATTATTAGTCACCCTTAATAGTCTAAAAATAAAGGTCTAAAGTCCCTCAATTAATCACGCGCGCGAAAACGCGAACTTCCGATTTGTGCGCGATAAAGTGAAATTTCTAAGAAATTCTCGTGACGATAGTATAACTAACTACTACTAACGTAATTAGTCATAAAAATAACTATTTTAAAACTAACACGTGAGTCCTCAAATCTCTGAGATCACTGTACTCTGAAATCGATTATTGCCTCCAAACACGTATTCACTAAATCTTACTAAACGAACTTTCGAAAATTAAATTTATTAACGGGACATTTTAAAAAATATATGCAAGTCATAGTCCCATGTAAATGCTTCAAAAGGGTTCAAAATAAATTATTCGGAATAAACGGGTAATTAAATATTTAAATTAGCCAGTAATAAGAGTTTGAAATAGGTAAATTTTTGGGTTCTCACATCCTCCCCTCCTTAAAAAGAATTTCGTCCTCGAAATTCATACCTTGATTTATGGATAACCCCAGATATTTCTTTCGGTCTCCTCTTTAACTTCTCAAATTGCTTCCTCAATTCCATAATCTCTCTATAAACCTTCACTAGAGGGATTCGCTTGCGTTTTTTTTTTTTTTTACTTCTTAACTTTTCGATCAAAATTTTTACCGGTCCTTTCCTCACGTGATCAATTTTCATCACTTTTACTTCTCCCACTCAAAACTCACACTTATTGAACTTAACTATTCTCAGGTGTCATTCATGATCTTATTACAGGTCTAGAGGCGTGGAGCAGTAGATTACATATATATATTGTGACGACCCCACTTCTCCCAAGGGCGAACCCAAGGGTATCAGCGGGCCACCTGCTTGGCTCGCGCCAGGACTCAAAACTTAAAGCAATAAAAGCTAGGTAAACAAAAACTAGATAAACCACAAGCATACTATTCATAATAGCCAACTCCGAAAGAGTTCTATTTACATCCCCAAAAGTAGCTAGTCAAACCACTATATTACATTGTGATAACAACTAGCAGAAAGTAGACCCTAAGGAGGGTCCTTATACAAACCACCAAAACAAAAACAACCATCTTAATTGTCCAACTATTACAAGCAAACCTAACTATACTAGTGAATGTGCCAAAGAGTTCCCCGCGTCGGCCCCTGCTAAGGAAAACAAAGGAAACGGGATAAGCTATATGCTTAGTAAGTAAAAAGGGGTAAAACGGTAAATTTCACATTCAACTAAACATATAAAATCCAAATATTTCACATCAATACAGGAATGTAACATCACAATGGTAGGATACGGGTTGGCTCCAAAGCCAAGTCGTTTGCCGTGCGTGACCTCCTATCGACACTCCGTCGACCATAAATAAGGTCCGTAGAACTCTACTTGTACTCCCACCTAACACCTTATCACCCTCACTGGCCAGTCACCTCACAAACTTGCTCGAGTGAATGAAATCACAAACTTGAGCTTGAGTCACAAGCTCGAGTCACAAACTTGGTTCACATTCTCGGTGAACCGGATTCACAAACTTGGTGACCTCAGACTAAGTTGGACTGGCTTCGACCAAGCCCTGACCGGCTCGAATAGTCCATCTAGGTAGGAAGATCAACCCCAACTTACAAACGTCACCCCGAGCTACAAGCTCAAGGGGTTCAAACCCAAAATAATTCATGTATACACATCTCATAAAGAAACATAGGTACAAACTAGGGTTTAGGTCGAGTGTAATAAAGTACACCCTCGCCTAAGTCCCCCTTTTATTTACATCAAAACACATAAGCAGTTTATACACATAAACGGCCTGAATACTTACTCCAAAAGTACGTATAGTAAAAATGCAAGGATCACGTCACGTATACAGCTAGTAGGCCCCACCGGCACCGTCTAACCCGTCACCGTCTGAAATAGAAGATTGCATCACAATATATCACAAACGGCCACTAACATGCATAACTCAAGTAAAACGGCAAAATTGGCACATGCAAGTGCGGAAACGGCACACGGAAACGGAAACGGAAACGGCCAGATTTGCCATCCCAAACCGTTTTGATCAAAAGTTAGGTTAGGAATGTCGGATCAAGGTGGGTGAGACACTTTTTTAAAGCTACGAGGAAGGGCTACAACTTTTATTTAGACATCTCAACCCAGATCTCAATAGGTATTGGTCAAAAATGCACAAAATAGTTCCAGCCATTTCATTTCGGGTTACCAAACAGGCCCTGTTTGAAAGACCGTAACTCACGACTCAAAAATCGGAATCAAGAAATTCCAGAGGCGTTAGAAACCCCATTCATAAGGCTATAACTTTCATGCTTGGACCAAAGGCTGAATCAATACAGAGAATGGGGAAAAACGGGTCCAAACATCCCTGTCAGAACTGTCCAAATTTGAAGGCAGTTCTGACAACCGATTTTATTTTGGTCATAACTGGAGCTATGGAACTCGGATTGGAATGTAGTTTATACCGTTTCGAAGCTAAAACCAAGATCTACATTTCTTATGAAGAAATCAACACCCATTTCGCACGTTATCAAAACGGATAGAGCATGGTCAGAAGCAAAATTCAAAAACGTAACACAATCCAGTGTACAAAACAGGTGCAAGTGTTTTGGCTATAACTCGGGCTACACTGATCAGTTTGACCTGAAATTTTACAGGCATATGCAAGACTTAAGAGGATACAACTTTTATGTTTCGAGAAACTTCTGAATCAGCACGCAGCATAAATAAAAATGGAACTCAAGTTCGGATTTGTGGACTACCCTGTTTTTCCAGATTTGCCGGTTTTGCGCGCTGCAAACGCATAGTCCGTTCTATGATTCTCATGCAACTTTTCTAACCAATTTCATACCAAAGAAACACATATATACCAGCTTCTAAAAGACCTACTAATGGTTCGAAACTTTCCCTCTAAGACATCATAAAATTCTCAAACACTGACCATAATCCCTAACCTTACTTCAATTGCACCAATGAACTTATTCTAACAACTTATTAACCAAACCCTAACCAAGTTAATCCTTAACCAAGCTTATACTCCTCACTTTAGCCTAGGGTTTCTTAACCCCAAATCAGTTTCTACCACCCACTCTCCAAACAAATGAAATACATCATCAAACACAACCATAAGAAGTTCAATAACACAAGATTAAAGCTAACTAACATGTTTATCATGAAACCCCTAATTCTTTCTTATCTTGACCGAAATTCCAGCAGCAATAAATCACTAAAATTAACCATTAAACTACTCAATAATCATCACACAACCCATAAAAATGCATAATCACCACAAAAGTGTCACTTGCATAGCTTCAAGAGTAAAACCCCATAACTTAACTTTCACAATAGGTGATTTACCTTCAAACAAGCTTTGTAGTTGATCAACCTTCAACAATCAAGTACCCAAGTTAATCCCTTAAGCTCCAACAACAAGATGGAAGGCTAGAAGATGAAGAACTTGAAGGAAATTTTTCTCTTTTCTTTCCTCCTTGGTTCGGCCACCTCTCTCTCTCTCTTCTTTCTTATTTTGTTTTGTTTTTTATGCAAATCCTATGATATATACAAGATGGTCAAAGCCTTGGAAGATATTTCTATTTCCACCAATCACACAAAAGCTCCCAATTTTACTCTTTAGCCCTTAGTCTCCAACTTTGTATATAATCAACTCTTGCCCTTAAACATTTGAAAAGCTTTCAATTAACTCCATAGGTTATAACTTACTTTAGTCCAAAACATGTAATTACACTTAATTGCTTCACTAATCACTTTCCTTTCTTAATCACCTATACTTAATCATACTTTATCCATAATGGAACCCACTAACCAACAACCTTCATAACATTGGCAAAATTAGGGTTTTAAACCCAACTTAAGCTTTCTAATGGATTGTAACACTAGAGGTTTGACTAGTTTGGGGTTTTCTATCTCTCAAACCTACCTAACCTTTGCTAAAAGAATCGAAACCGATACTGACCTACATGAGAACATATTGTGGCATGCCTATTACAGTAATAGCTCAACTTGTAATTCATTACAAAAACTAGGGTTTTGATAATAACCCAAATTAGGGTTTTCATAGTATATAGATGAAATAACCTTTTAAAGTATCACCACCAACCTTAAAACCAAATTTTAGAGCAAAATAACGATAATACTCCTTATTCACATAATATCAAAATTAAGGACCAACCGGGGTCTCACATATATAAACCATAAAATTGATTAAAAGCAAGGTAAATTTTCATACGCCATAAAAGATCATAATAGTTACACTAAATTATAATAAGTTCATCAAATCGTTTCAAAAGAAAAGGGGACTCAACAAGATCAAAACGTGCTAAGTCGTAATATACAACAAAAGGATGTCATCCTCTATACGAAATATTACAACCTCTAAAAGTGACAGTCTATGCTAGGATAAAACTACGATCCCTATTTGTCGAGTGGAGTCAGATTCACCCCCACTCGTGGAGTTTCCACTACTTGGATTCCTCTTACAATCATCAACATTAATCACTCCTCCTGGCACTCGACTGATTTGCAGTGGATTTAGCAGGTTGTTGAGAATTTTCTTTTCCCTTAGAAGCTTTAGGGCAATTCAAAAACTTATGCTTGGTACTACCGCACCTCAGACATTTTCCTTGCTTTCTCCCGCACTCGGCCTCAGTGTGGTTAATCTGACCACAGTATCCACAAGTTACGTGAGGAGTCACGACTTGACAAGTTTGAGATTTCCCCTTTTGTTGACCTCGTCTACTCCGATTTCTTTTTGGCGGGGCTTCGCTTGATGGAGTTTCTCCGAATTTTTCAGGCATCTTCACTCCTCCAGCCCTATTTCCCATTTTAAGGGATTGGGTAGATCTCTCGGACTGTTTAGGGGTATCACTTGGGTTACCCCTTTTTCTAGCATGAAATGCCTTAGATTGAGACTTAACATTTTCTACCCTCCGTGCCTTATCCAAGACATCCGTAAAAGTGGTAATCTGGGCTGCTGCTAGGGATTCTTGGATTTCTACATTTAACCCTTGAATAAATCTCCTTATCCTTTTCGTTCGGTGACTACAAGCTCAGAGGCAAATTTTGAAAGTTTGGTGAACCGCTCCTCATACTCGGCCACACTTAATAACCCTTGTTTCAACTTAATAAAATGGTCCTCCCTCTTTTCTTGTATAATTGGCAGGAGGAACTTGACATTAAACTCCCTCTCAAAGTTTACCCAAGTCCAAGGGATTTGTTCTCTTTCCCATTTTGCACTAACGACATTCCACCATGAGCGTGCTACCCTCTCAAATTGGAAAACGACAAAATTCACTTGCCTTTCTTCGGTATAATTTAGAGCAGCAAAAATGTCAACCATCCTTTCAAACCAATTTTTTGCGACCTCGGGATCAGAGCCTCCATGAAACTTAGGTGGAGCGAACTTCAAGAATTGCTCTAGGGCTCTATCCTCACCCCTCTCTTAGTTCCTAGGTTGGTTGACTGGTTCAGGTCCTTGGCGCTCAGCTAAGCGCTCGAGAATATCGGTCATGCGGTTAATGGCCGTAGCCACTTGGTCACCCTCTTCGTTTCTAGGGTTTTGGTTTGGTCCAGTCGCGGATCCCTCACCTCTCTTGGCAGTGCGGGGTTGCCGAAACCCACGCCCACGCCCACGCCCCGTTCCACGTCCTCGTCGATCCATTTAGCAAGATTCTAAATGCATAATAAAAGTGGAAAGTATAAGCGCATGAATTGAAAAACAAGTAAACATTGCAAGAACACTTTAATTCAAAGCATAGCTATTTGCATAATCTAGAAGTCATGTCGCATATCAATATGCATACAACGAGTTAATAGTATCAAGTACAGGTCATAGGCCACTAAGTGCCACAAATATAGGATTACATGTAGACAAAATACAAAAGGCCTCACGGCGAGCACCACCTGTCACGCCCCATTTTTTAATAATAAAAGTATAATAAGTGAGTGAAGTATGGTTTGAAAAATGGTGATGTGTGTGAAAATGAAAGGGAAAGGTCATAGGACTTTGAAATGTGACGTTTTGGCCAAAAATAGTAATCTAAAAAGGTTTTGGTAAAATGTAGGAGTCGCCACTTGGTATTGAGTTAGGGTGTACCAAGTCACCCAAAAAATGTGGATTAAAATGTAAAACCTTTTTAGATTGACTCCAAAATCAGAGAAAAATGGTTCGGGGGTCACAATTGAAGAGAGGGAAGGCAAAGACAATGTCTAAGGCACCCTCTCAACCTAGCCTAAGCTAGTTGCATGATTTAGTCATGATTTTCCTAATTTCTAACCAAAAGATGTATCGCATTTGGATGTAACTAATATGAATGCAATCCTAAACCTAATGAGGAATCAAAAGGGACAAATATCTCTTAGAGGCTCGATCGGACTAAATCACATGAGTTGTGATAGCCAAGGATAAGCCCTCCAAGAGGTCACGGGTAATGCTAATGATGAAAAAATGAATGGAATGAATGTATGCAATGTGAAAACATGAGCTTGTGTGAAGTGAAAAAAAGTAATAATAAAAATAATTGTGTGTAAGTGGGAGTGTGCAAATGGGGGTGCAAGGTGAGGTATGTAAAGTGATAGTGTGAAGTGCATGTGTGCTCAGTGGTAGTATGTAAAGTGCTAATGGTAGAGTGAGAATGTGTAAGATAAGAGTCATGTGAAGTGAACATGTGGAAAAAGTAATAGTATATGAAGTGAGAGTGCAAAGTGATAGTGAGTAAATGAAATGCATGAACCATAAAGGAATGCAAGCAAGACGGGTACGGGGAGACCCTAAATCGTGACTTTTGCTTTTCGTTTTGGTTAGAAAAAGAATGAGCGTGCTAAGGCTATGTGTAGCCAAACTCGTCCATCCCCCTTACCAAAAGAGTAACTCCCTAACCTAATCAGGCAAATGACCCTAATGACTAGAGTGAAATGCAAAATTCTAAATATCATACTTTGAATGTGGGAAAAGGGTAAATGATCATGCAAAAACGTAAAAAATACTAAGAAAAATGCATGAAAATGTAGTGAAGGCATGCGAGTATGTACTAGCGAGGGACGGCCCTATTGGGTCTAACATTGGACTAGCCCTTTACTAATGCTCTCTCACAAACATTGGATTTGTGAGCTCGAGGGGAAGACCATGACTAGCATTGGACTAGCCACGGTAACGTGCATTCCATCCACATAATCAAATATAATACTAAAAGCAAATAGACATGCCAAGCACATAGTTTCTGTGAGAGCCGTAAAATTTTTCTTAATTTATACCATTTAATTCTTTTCCTTTTCATGCATTTTCCTTATTTTATTTTACTACATTAATTTTCTGGACACTTTATAAGTGAATATAGTTTTTCCAACCATTTTTCTAGTATAAGTTAGTTCGGGTTAAATTTGAAGTGCGTTATGGACGTGGGACCCGCTAGTGCTATAACATTTTGGTGATTAAGTGATTTTTGTGCTAAGTATTATTCTTTTACAAGGTGCTAGGAGACAATTGGAAGTTAGCTAGATAAATTACCCTTGGTAGACAAAAGGATAAGCTTAAAACCCTAAAAGGAGCCAAGTGTCACTATGCTATTAGAAGTTGGACTTTTGACCAAGGTTGGTAACTTTACTAAAATCAGATTTTTGACCAAAATTCATTCATTTTCTTGTCTCCTTTGGCTGAAATTAGTGAGAGAGAAACCAAGAGAGTTCTTCATCTTCCACTTCAATTTCTTGCCCAAATCTTGAGTTTCAACCGATTAATTTGCAAACTACTCCATAAAACTTACTTTCCAAGTAGTTTCCAAGGTGTTTGTGGAGTTATTTTTGGAGGACAAAGCCTAAGCTACCATCTTTCATAGGGAGATAAGGTATTTTGCCAAGAACCTCTTCTTTACTTCAATTAATTGCTTATTAGTGGTTTTTAGTTGCTTTAGATGTTGTTTTGTGGAAGATTAGCACTTGAATGCATGAATTCCAGCTTGGATGATAACCTGCCCGGCTTCTGCCCGGTTCTATTTCACCTTGTTAGAGGCCGAACTAGCCTTAGTACAAAACATAAAAGTTGTATAGAATGACGTTTTATAGTTTCCTGCAAAATTTCAGCTCAATCGGAGCAACGTAGCCTGTGAAAAGATCGAAATACCCGGCTGCCCTGTTTCTGTCCGAAAATGAAAATCAGCCTCAGTAAGTGGTTAGTTTGACCAGGACTTACAGAATTGGTTGATGATATCTTCTTACGAATTATAACCTTTTATATTAGCTTTCAAATGGCTTTGGAATTACCTGAATTGGAGTTATGTGTGCTGAGATATGAGTGAATAAAGCAGGACTGCTAGTTGATTTCTGCAGTGAATTTCGAACTGGAAAATCTGGAGTTGTTTTGGTAAATGTGACCTCGTTAGGGTGAGAACTGGACTGAGTGGTCTTCATGAAAGTTGTAGGTCTTTGTTTTAGCTTTTCAACGCCTCCAAGAACGCCTTAAACGGAGTTTGGTAGCCTGCGATATGGCCATTTAAAGGTAGTAAAGTTAAGTAGCCGATTAGTTGGAACTTGGTTCTGGGAATTGGGAATTTGACTAGGTTACACTGGAATTTGGACTAAGTGGTCTTCATCAAAATTGTATCCCCCTGTCTTAGCTTCGAAACGGTATAAATTACATCCCAATCCGATAAGCGTAGCTTTGGATGTGTCCGTTACGTAAAACCCGTCAAATCTGTCTTTTGTTAAACTTCATTTCCGCACATGTTGTTAGCTTGATTTTTGTACTTATATGACTTTGAGCCTATGGAATGGCTATTGAAATGAGATGATATTGTGTGTGACTTTGGGATTGATTGAGGAAAACAATGAAGCCATAAATGGCTGGAAAAATAGGTAAATACAAAGGGCGTGCTGCCCAAATTTTCGCTCGAGGGCTAAGTTTCTATTTGAACTTGTATATTTTTCGTTTGGCAAATACTATGACCGTTTTCCATCTTAAAACATGATCCTTTTTCAATTGGAAACTCCAAATGTGTACTTACTCTTACCCAAATAAAGAGGAGTGGTTTAGGGTTTTCTTGGGTATTTTGACCTCTTTTTTTTCATGAATTTCATTAAGACCTTTAGTGTATAATATCTACTTGAATATGAGATGATTTTGAACCATATAAACGATTCCGAAAATAGTATTTCTTAGCCTATCTAGTTGGATTCCGACTTGTCTTTAGTTTGGTTTTACGTTTGGTCTACGAAACCCTAATTATTCTTGTCCACGGGTCCACATGTCCTCGTTTCACTTTAAAGTCTTTTTATACGTTCTACTCATCAATTGTTGAGTTTCTTTGATTTCACCTAATTGTTTGTGCTAGATGAGCTGTAATATTCTTTCTAGTTTAATCTTAGGTTTTCTCGGTGACTAAGGATAATATCCAAAAGAATATTTTGCACGTTGTTTTGCGTACATAGGTGAGTGTTCCTTGTTTGCTGTATTTTCTTGACTTCATGACCTGTGTTCTTGTTTGATAATGTGTTAAGTGCTTTCAAGGATTTCTAACACGAGTTTTCTAGGCGAGCGTGTACTTTACCGCGCTCGACCTAAATGAAATGTGAAATTTTCAATGATTTAATGATTGCTACATTAGTTGCGCATGATGTAAGCCTTTTGGCTGAATTGGGTCCTGCCCTTCGTTACCGATCGACTCGAGCCAGAAGCGGACTCGGTCGGGCGATATGGTGACCCTGGGTGAATTTGGTATACTTGAGTATTACCTTGTAGGTTGGTGGAGCCAGGCCAATTTTCAGGAGGGGGTGAACGAAACGAAAGAACGAACGAGGGTTTTATTTACCAAAAATGCATTTTATTTAATTGACCGGAGGAATAAGGGGAATGACAGGAGAACGAACGAACGAACGAATATATGGCTCCCTGTGAGCACGTATCCTTTTAATGAATGTGTTTATTGCTTTATTTTGTATTTGTATCTTGAATTATTGGTTATATGTAGTGTCGCGCCCCATTTTTTACAAGAAAAATAAAATAAATGGTTTAAAAGTGAATTTTTTATTTGAAAAATGAATTTTGATTTACAAAGAAAATGGAAAAATACGGGTCTAAATGGGACTTGAAAATGCGACGATTTGACCCAAAATACAGTTTAAAAAGGGTTTTTGAAATAAAAATCGGAGTCGCCACTTGGTATAGAGTTAAGGTGTACCAAGTCACCTAAAAATGAATTTTCAAGGAAAAAAGTGGAAAAACCCTTTTTAAACGACTCCAAGTCTACAAAAATCAGAGAAAAAGATTCGGGAGTCACATTTGAAGAGAGGGAAGGCAAGGACGAGGTCCAAGGCACCCTCTCGACCTAGCCGAGGCTAGTTGCGCGATTTAGTCAAAGATTTTCTCGTTTTAACCAAAGCATTTATCACATTCGGACGTACTATATGAATGCAAAACCTAGACCTAGGAGGGTATCGGGGAACAAAATTTCTCCTCAAAACTTGAGTGGTGCCAATCACATTAATTGTGATGCCCAATAATGACCCTTTGGAGAGATCACGAATGATGCAAAAATATGAGACTCTAAGAAAAGAAAAGAAATAAAATAATTATACAAATATACATGTCTTAAAGGAATGCATCATGTCGGGTACGGGGGACTAATGTTCGTGACTCAATTTTTCCTTTAATAGAGGGAATACGAGCGTGCTAAGGCTAGAAAAGCCAAACTCGTCCATATCCCATATCCAAGGGGTATTCCCTAATCTAATCAAGCAAATGCCCTATCCTAATCCTAATTCTAAAATGAAATGCAATTCTAATGTTATGTATCACACATAGGGGTATATATATAGGGAAATTGGGGATAAGGGCTATACGTATAAGGAGGGATGTCATGCAACATGGTGAAAGAGGCCCTAAAAGTAAAGATATGCATGAGATGAAGTAATCACACAATCATGATCTAACGCGCAAAGGGCTCCTAAGGGCTAGCGTTGGACTAGCCCACATCTACGCCCTCTCACAAGCATTGGACTTGCAAGAGCTCGAGGGGACAACCATGACTAGCATTGGACTAGCCACGGTTACGTGCATTTGCATCCATCATGCACACATATATAAGTAATATGCATAATTAAAGCAAGTAGACATGTGAGCACGTAATTCACATAACACATAATCATGCATATCTAGATGCCAAAACCTAAGAAAGCGATTAAACACATAGCACATAGACATGCAAAGCACACAAGGCAATTAAGGCTGTGACGCCCCGAAAAAAAATGAGTTTGAGAACCCGGAAATTTTCTAATTTTCTAGGGTTTATTTTATTTAAACGCCCGCCTTTTCTACATTTTCTTGATTAGAAAAATTTCCCAGATAAAGTTTATGAGCAAATATCGTTTTCAAATGATTTTCCTAGTATTGGAGAGTTTTTGAGAAATTACGGATATATTATGGACGTGGGCCCCACTAGTGCGAAAAGTTCGGAAAAATTCGGCCAATAAGGTTAAGTTCCGGATACTGTGTAAAATTTATCGGGTATTAAGAGATAAGTAAAGGGTGAGATGTGATTGATGTGAGAGGGAACAAAAGGATAGAAGTGCATTTAATGAAGTGACACGTGTCACTTTGTGAGTGGTTGGAGCCTAAGACAACTTTGACCTTTCTTACCCTTGGATTAAATATCTCAAAATTTACCAAAATTGGCTTCATTCTCAAGCTCTTATGGCCGGCCAACCTTAAGGAAGAAAGGAAGAAAAACTCTTCAACATCTTGATTTCCTCTTGCTCCAATCCAATAATCCAACCATTTGATTTTGTTTCTACTCCATAAAACCTCTCCATTAGGTGCTAGTAGTGAGTTGGTGAAGTGGTCAAGGAAGCTAAGGTGTTCTACAACTTCCTCTCTCTTGTTTACTAGGTAATTGGTGCTTGACCTTTCTCCTATACTTAATGATGCTTAATTTGTGCCTAATGGTGGCTATAGTGTTGAAAATTGTGGTTTATTGCTTGGTTTGAGATGAATTGGTTAAGTTTTTATTTTATTGAGGAATTTTCTGGTTTAATGTGATCATGATGTTGTGGTTATTTATGATGGTTGGTAATGAGGGGTTATGACTCTTGTGGATGTAAATGATTGGTAATTGCAACCAATTTTGGGTTTAGAAGAAATTCTGGAAAATTAGGGTTCTTGGTTCTTCATTCTGTCCGAAATTTTTGGTCCTATATATAGGCCGAATTGGCCTTTTCTTAAAACATGAAAGTTGTAGGTATTGATGTTTTAAAGGTGTCTGTAAAATTTCAGGTCAATTGGAGTAGTGTAGAATGAGATAAGCTGACATTACTGTTGCTGTTCTGGGTGATCAGAATGTGCGAACTGCGCTTGTAATCGTCTGTTTTGACTGGAATTGCTTTGGATTTGGATGTTGAGGTCTTCTGATGAAATGTAGCTTGATGTCTTAGCTACCGTATTCCTTTGGAATCAATGCATTTGGACCTGTATAGACTGAGTTGTACTGATTACAGCATAGTGTGATTTGTAAACCTGCAATTACGGTTCTGGTTTGGTATTTTGCATATTTGACCTAGTTGTGCTAGGATTTGGACTGAGTGACCTTCTACAATATTGTAGCCCTGTCTCTTAGCTTCGAAACGGTGGGTCTTACACCTTCATCCGACCATCGTAGTGCTTTTGGTACCATTACCGCAAAATGACGTCAAAACTGTTTTTCTGGTTTGAGCTTAACTTTCATTTCCAAACTTTTCCCTAGCTTGACTTGTCTTGTACTACTTGGAGCTTGCTGAATGGCTATTGGATGAACTTGTTGTTGTGTGTGTACCTTTGGGACTGATTTGAGGAAGTAATGAAGCCATGATGGCTGGAAAAGTTAACAAATTCAGGGGAAGTGCTGTCCGAACTTTGAAGGAACTCGTTTGCATTGAGTTTGTGATTTAAAACTTGGATTTGAGCAAGGCAACGATATTTGATGGATGATTTCTGAGCCGTGGATGTGAGTGACCCTAAACTATCTCCAAAGTACTTGTGAAATGTTTCTTGCATTAATTATTCGATTGCATATCATGCGTGCTTGCATGTGAATTCATGATATGATTTTGGCTTCAATGAGTTCTGGGAAAGTCTTGTGCTGGACACCAACGTCTCACCTTGTTTATGGTTCATGTTCATGGTTATCTGGAGCACCAATGTTGCTCCCACTTTCGTGAGTTCGTGAGTTAATGTTAAATGATATATTTGAGCGTTGGGTGTTCAAGTGCTATGATTTCACCGGCTCACGAGAGCACTAAACGGACATTTGATCTCTGAATCATGACATCATCGAAATCATCGAAATGCAATATTGTGAAATATATTTGCTTAATGATTTTGCTGGTTACTCGCTGAGCTTCTAGCTCACCCCAAAAATGTTTTATTCCCCTCCACAGGGCTCAAGGCGAAGGAAGGGCTTGTAGTGTTTATTCATGGATTATCTCATGTATGGATTGAACTTGGATTTCCTTTTGTGTAATCATTCATATTGGGATTGTATTGAACGTTTAGAATTGATTGGATGTGTAATAGTCAAGTTTTGGACTTCCTCCTGTATCATAATTGCGACCAAGGATCAGAGTGGCGCAGTGGAAGCGTGGACGCTTCGCTTTTGATATGTAAATGTTGGAATATTTGATTTATATTGGAGATTTTATCTTGTATTTGTTTGAGGACTGTAGTGATCGACTGAGTCCCGTCGAGAGCTGGGCAGGCGGCCCGTTGACCCCTCTGGTTCGCCTTAGGGGAAAATGGGGCCGTGACAAAGGCCCTAACTATTACATTTTTAGGGGGGGAAGGCCTACTACAATCCAAAAGGGGGAAATAGAAGGAATAAAACAATTAAATCCCTAACTATTACAATTTTGGCATTCGAGTGCCTTCCCAAATGATAAAATTGAATGAAAATTAAAGCAAAAACTAAGCAACTAAAGAAATAAATAAAGTGAAAATGAAATAAACACTTAAAGTCATGCAATTGCACACGTAAGACACGTATACGCACGTAGAGTCAAATAAAGTCAAAAATAAAGGATAGAATGTACCTCCCTCGCAACGGTAAGCAAATGAAGGAAAAATGGCTTCAAAACAATAAAAGGGTCAAGGCACCAATTAAATGGTAAAGTATAAACAAAATCGCCAAATTCCTCCCAATTGCAACTTAAATGAAACCAAATAATGCATAATTTTGAAGAACATAAATTATTGATCGAAATTCTAAAATAGGAAAAAACTACTAAGGACCCAATTGCAAACATTAACCAATCATTCAAGTCCAAATAAAACACTTTGGGACATCAAGGGTCTAAGAGCAAAGGAAAAATCAAATAATGGTTCAAATTGCAACTACTTTAGGATCTAATTGCAAAAAATTGGAGCATGTTTGGGATTTTGTAGCATAGATGGGAGCTAAAGGGAGTGAAGTGCAACTTTTGAAAGCAATTGTTGCATGCGAATGCATGTGAAACTACAACACATTGCCTGTAAAAAAACTTGAGGAATTTCAGCAACCTTGTGCGGCCAAATTTAAGGATCATTTCAAACAAGAACCAGCCGTAAGCTTATCCTTCAGACGGCACACTAAACATACAAGGGAGAGGGAGATCAGCAAAACGTGGGGAGAGGCTTGCAAATTCAGTTTTACTTTCAATAGTAACTTTCCACCAGTTTCTAAGTTTTCTACGGAAGCTTATTTACCTAGCAAGTTGTTTGAGCCTGATTTATGTGGATTCAGCCCAAGAACACATGACCCCAACATTAATCACCCAATTTCTTCTTTCAAACACAAGATTAAATGATCCATTCGGCAATGAAATCCACTCGGTGGACTGTCGCGAGGAAACAGCAAAACAGGAGCAATGAAATCCAGCTTTTCTTATTTCAGAAAAAACTTCCGGATATCATCTTAACAGAAATCCCATGTTAAAGCACTTCATTGGATAGATCAAAACAATAAAGGTGACCCAAACACACACAGAGCAGCAGAAGATGCCTGAGACTTCATGTATCAAGAAACGCTACAGGCATCCGTATCTCCATAACACAAGGGAATGTAAAATTTGTAGCAGGGGCATGAAGATACCCGCGGCCAACATGCCTGCAGCCCACTATCTTAGGAATCGAACACCAACAGACCAAAACTTGAACAAACAAAAAGGAAGTCACGGCTGCCGCAAATTTTAAACGACCTGTTGCAGTTCAACAGTATACCGCACCTTTCTACTTGACAAGGCAGCAAGCATACATATGGGATGCCGTGAAACAACAACAAAACCCAAGAGGTAGCTTAAACCATTTTTTTGCAAAAACTTTAACAACTCGAAAAAACAAAAAAAACAAAAAAAAATTGATTTTTTCAGTTGCTGCAACAAAACCAAGTTCCAAACCCATTGTAGCATACCGACATCCACAAACGTGACCACGCTATGATTCAAACAAACCCCATAGGCTTATCAAGGAAAAACCTATCGAAAGGCTCCTAAACACCGAATCAGAATTCAATACTAAGCACATAAGCGAAAGAAAACTGAATTGGCAGACAGGCTAGCGAGAAACAAATTCGTTCGTGAAAACCCTACATAATTTCTGATCTCTTCTTTGCAATTTTTCCATTCATACATTAAAACCCCAAACAGAATCATGCAAAAATCTGGGAAAAGGTTCTATAGCTTCACCAACATGACATCTGGGCACACGCGGCTAACAAAATTCAACCAAAGCAGCAATCTTTCAGACCAACACAACATTTTATACCATTCCCAACGTCAAACGGATCAAACACTACATTCTAACCCAAGATTATAATGGAAAAATGGAGCTAAGCAACCCAAGGAAGAACACGAAATGCAAAGGGCAAAAGAACGGAAGAAAGTTCAGAGGTTACCTCTTGGTAAGATGAACAGATTCAAGCTACTGGTGGAGAACTGCAAAATTTCCTCCTGGGACTGTCGGGCTGCGCTTGAAGCTATTCCTCCGTAACTTACAACTCTTTCAGGGTTTTTCTCCTAACTCCAAGATTTCCAGATTGTTCCTTCTCGCTCTCACTTTTAATCCTTGTTTTTCTCTCGTTTCACTCTCCCTCGCCCCCAGAAATTTTTCCTTGCCGTTCTCTTGTTTCCTCTCCCCAACAGCCGTCAACCTCTCTCTGGTTTTCTCCAACAAATCTAGCCCGAAGCTTTCTTCTTTTTCTATTTTTCCTCAGCCCCGAAACCCTCTTGCTCAGCTTTTCTCCCCTCCAGCCCGTCCAACTAGATTCTCAGCCTCACTCCCAAAAACCCCAGCCGCTGTTTTTCTCTATTCTCTCCCTTACTCTCTAACCTTAGCCGTCAAAAAAACCTCCCCGTTTCTTGCCGTATCCCTTTGCTTTTTATATGGGAACCAAAAACTGAACCCTATCCCCAATGGTTTGGATGAAGCCAACTAGTTTGTACTGTGATCATCGGACGGAGCCAACCCGAGGCCAAAATGGCCGAGAACCGCGGCTGCAATTCTTTTCTGATGCAGCCGAAACCAAAACGTGGACTTTTCCCCCTTTTTTTTTTCAAACACTTAATTAAATAACAATAATACAAAAAATAACAATTTAAACAAACTTAAATGAAATGTACAAAATCAGTAACCAAAAGATAAAAAAACCAAGATTTTCCTCTTTTCCCTCTTTTTCTTTTTTTTTCAAAAAAAAACTAGAATCGAAACAAACAAAATAAATATTAAATGATTAAACGATTAAAGTTTAACTAAATGATAAAAATGACTTAAAATAAAAGACTAAAAGTAAATAAAATTAATCAAAAATAAAAATAATAGTAAACAAAATACCTCAAAATTTTGGTGTCTACAGTTTGCCCCTCTTTGTCTGAGTTTTGGAAAAACTTGAGACAAAGAAGTAGACACCAAATGCTTACCTGTGTTATCCGGCTGCAGCTACTCGAACGACTGACGCTTTTGAATTGAGGACTGACCTTCTTAACAAACTTTAAAATGGGACTGACCCAGACAAAATTAAAATCATGGGACTGATCCGAACAAAATTTAAAAACATGGGACTGACCCGAACAAAATTTAAAATCATGGGACTGACTCGAGCAAAATTAAAATCATGGGACGGACCCGAATAAAATTAAAATCATGGGACTGACCCGAATAAAAATTTAAAATCATGGGACTGACCCGAACAAGAAATTTAAACGTGGGACTGACCCGAACAAAAATTAAATCATGGTATGCATACTAGTGGGACTGACCAATGTTTAGTGGCAGAATAAAAGAAAAGCGCACTAGTGGGACTGACCCAACGGCTAGTGGCGATGCAACGTAAAGTGCTCACTAGTGGGACTGACCCAACGGCTAGCGGCAGTATAAGAGAAATGCGCACTAGTGGGGCTGACTCAACGGCTAGTGGCAGTATAAGAAATACTCACTAGTGGGACTGACCCAACGGCTAGTGGCAGAATAAGAGAAATGCGCACTAGTGGGACTGACCCAACGGTTAGTGGCAGTATAAGAGAAATGCGCACTAGTGGGACTAACCCAACGGCTAGTGGAAGTATAAGAAATGCGCACTAGAAATGCGCACTAGTGGGACTGACCCAACGGCGGCAAAAGAAATGCGCACTAAGGGACTGACCCAACGGCTAGTGGCAGAATAAAAGAAATGCGCACTAGTGGGACTGACCCAACGGCTAGCGGCAGTGAAAATGAAAACTAGTGGGACTGACCCAACGGCTAGTGGCTAAAGTGCGCACGTGACCCAACGGCTAAGAACCTGACGGCTAGTGGCGGAATAAAAGGAATGCGCACTAGTGGGACTGACCCAACGGCTAGTGGCAGAATAAAAGATACACTAGTGGGACTGACCAACTAGCGGCAGTGAAAATGAAATGCTCACTAGTGGGACTGACCCAACGGCTAGTGGCAGAATAAAAGAAATGCGCACTAGTGGGACTGACCCAACGGCTAGCGGCAAGTGAAAAATGAAATGCTCAATAGTGGGACTGACCCAACGGCTAGTGGCGGTGAAAAATGAAATGCGCACTAGTGGGACTGACCCAACGGCTAGCGGCAGTGTAAAAGAAGCAACTGTGTAAGCCTTATTTGAAAATTTATCCAAAGATTTGCCCCAGTGATGATCGGTCAGTGGGATAGCACCCGAGCCTGCCTTGGTTGGTGGTACAAAATCCAAATCCAACGTGATTGTTGTGAAGTTGGCGGCACAAAATCCAAGCCCAACGTGATTTTTGTGAAGTTGGCGGCATAAAATCCAGGCCCAACGTAATCTTTGTGAGGTTGGCGGCACGAAATCCAGGCCCAACGTGAACTTTACGATGTTGGCGGCACCAAGTCCAGGCCCAACGCGATCTTTGTGAGGTTGGCGGCACAAAATTCAGGCCCAACGTGAACTTTACGATGTTGGCGGCACCAAGTCCAGGCCCAACGTGATATTTGTGAGGTTGGCGGCACAAAATCTAGGCCCAACGTGAACTTTGTGATGTTGGCGGCACGAAATCCAGGCCCAACGTGATGTTGGCGGCATAAAGTTCAGGCCCAACGTGATAAAGTGATGTTGGCGGCACCAAGTCCAGGCCCAACGTGAACTTTGTGATCTTTGTGAGGTCGGCGGCACAAAATCCAAGCCCAACGTGAACTTTGCGATGTTGGCGGCACCAAGTCCAGGCCCAACGCGATCTTTGTGAGGCTGGCGACACGAAATCCAGGCCCAACGTGATGTTGGCGGCACAAAGTCCAGGCCCAACGTGATAAAGTGATGTTGGCGGCACCAAGTCCAGGCCCAACGTGATCTTGTGAATGGTCAGTGGGATAAGACCCATTCCTGCCATCCAATTGGTCAAGAAATTAAGTGTGATTGTCAAGTAAGGGGAATGGAAGGGTGCGCGGCGGGCGCTAAGATCAAATTAAAATTTGTCAAGGAATAAGAAATTAAATTCAAGTTTGATTTTTTGAGAATCTTTTCAAAAAATAATTTGCCCCAGTTTCCACCAATTATTGTGCAACCGATCAATTGATTTGTATTACGGCATGGTTGCTCGTCCTTGAGGCCTTGATTCGTAAGATTCTGACTTACGCTTCTTCATCGATTTCAGCCATGGATACCTGCACAGGGGGCTTGCCAAAGTACAACATGCACTTTATTTTAAAATATTGCAACTACTACTCATGGAAAGAGCAGCGTGATTGATTTGAAAGTCTTGCTTGACTCTTTGACGAAATCCTCAAATGGACTATAAAAATTTTGCCCCAGTGTAGGCTTATTTTGCGAAATCTTACAAATAAAAATTTTGCCCCAGTGTGGGCCCATTTGATTGCAAAAATTGGTTTGGATGCCTCTCCATTTATTTGAACAAAGTAAGAAACTGTGTTTCCTATATAATGTGAAGAAATTTGAACGTCTTGCTTAAACTCACACAGAAAATTTCATGATGAATTTCTCAGAATAACACCAAATCACAGAAGATTTCTTCCTCACTTTTAGCATCTGTGCTTAGAGTAGCGGGTCACCACTTCTTGTTAACTCATCTTTCAGGACCAATCAAGTGATCTTATTTCTGATTTAGGGGTGGCTAAGGAAAATGAGAAGTCAAGATTTGTTTTGTTCTTGTGCCCAAAATTGTATGTAATCCATTCAACACCACATCTCAGTGAAAGCAAAGAGTTTGTCACCCTTATTTCTTAAGAAAACTTGGTCAACGTATAAGCTTTATAAGCTTACAACATATGGACGAAAACGATAGCTAAACATGTGAAAACTGGTTATATCCTTATGATCACAAATGATCGACGGATTTCTTACGAGCATAATCCTCACTTTGGATTGTCATGAAGGATAAGTCAGCGATGGACTTTATGAGCTTGTAATGTGGCTTGAAAACGATAGTTAGAGAATAAGTCTTTCAAGGACATTGCACCGAAGATCGTATTTTTCCAAAATTGCCCCTATTTTGAACTCAAAGATCTCGGACTTTGTTTGCATTTTTCTCATCATTCACCAGGGACTTTCAGCATCAAATCTTTTTGCATTTTTCTTTTGCATTCGCTCGCTTTTTCCTTTTTCTTTTCCTTTTTTTCAAAAGTGCCCTCGCGGGTTTTCACATGAAGAGCAGTGTCAACCTCACACCTAATCAATTCAGAATACATTCAAAAAATTTCTTGGCATCAGTATATGAACATCACTTGCCAATTAGAACATTCCTTGACGGAGATATTGCAAAGAACAGAAGTCAGGACTTTCGACTTTTGTAATGGGGTCAGGTGGGGTGCTTAGAAAAGTTAAGGCTTGAAAGAGGATTTCAACAACGGTTTGAAGAATCCGAGATCGCATTGTTGTATCAACCCCCTTTTAGGGTTAAATCAGAACTGGCCCCAGTTTATTCTCAATTGAGGCTTTTTCTCTTTCATTTTCTTTCTTCCTTTGATTTTTCGGCCTTCTGCCATTCTTTTGAACTTTTCACAAATTCGCCCCAGTTTATTTTTGAACTGAGGTTCTTTTTTCTCTTTTCCTTTTGATTTTGTTGCATTATCACTTTTCATTTCTTGAAACTTTTCCCTTTTCAACTCAAACTTGCCCCAGTGTGGGGTTTGCGATTCTCAGGGGTTGCCAAATGAAGTATTTTATTCTGAAGGTTCAAAAGGGATAACTAGGGATAGAATGTTTGATTGGAAAAGAAGAGGGCCTGACTTTTATTCCGTTCCTTACAATAACTCTGAAAGGAAACTTTCATTAATGCGAAATTTCTTGCATGTATCTGAATTAACTGACTGAGGAAGACCCTTGTTCATCCATATCTGTGAAACATAGGCGATCTGTGCGGAAAAAACCCTTCCTTTTCCTTTTTTCTTTCTCTCTTTTCTCTTAAAATTGAAACCCAAGCGGAATCAAATTTCTCAAATTTGGGATTCCCTCTTTTCGTTTCATTTTAGCATTTTTGCTTTTCTCCTTTTTGGAAAATTCTCCAATCTCCCTCCCCAATGTGGGGTGCGATCGTAGGTGCTTTTGAAAAGAACCACCCATTTTAGCTGAAATGAGGATGCAATGGGTAAATAGTGTTTAGATGCAGAAACGATGGCCAAAGCATCATTCTTACACCTCACGACAACCAAAGTAATGAAATGCTCATTGAGAATCCATTCTCTTTGATATTTAAAAATCTTCCAATGTAGGGTAGTGATCATTAAAACTCTTATTTGAAGCGAAATTATTCTTGTAAAGGCTCAAATGGGAGAGCAAATGATAAAACCTGTATAGGTAGAGAAACGAATGCTCGAAATATCATTCCAAATTTTCAAAACAAACAAGAATAATGCACATTTTTGCTTTCACTTAGATGTGAATTGAATATAATTAGACACAGTGGATATTTCTCAAGCAAAGATCGCCCCATTTAACAATTTATCAATCAATGTGACTGATTTTATTTTGGGGTTAAGTGAAGAAGAAAGGTATCTCATGGGGCCTTCTGAGTGACCTCTTTTAATTTTGAGCACTCTTATTGTGTGGCTCAGATCACCCATCTAGTGTGAATATTCAGGCAGGAGGTTGAAAAATCTCAATTTGAGTTTATTTCTTAAAATTCATCATGAAATCTCTTAATGAGCTCAATAAAGAATGAAATGTAGACGAGTATATACAAAACAAATAATTGTCTGAAGCTTTATTACTGAAAAAGTTTGAAACAAAAATTCTCGTTTAATTATAATACAAATGAGAAGAGAAAAACTTCTAAAAAACTCCACATATTTACACTTTTTGTCTTCTTTTCTTTTGGAACAAAAATGTATTAACATAACCACTTGATATTATGAGTATTTAGTGCAAACATAACCCTAGCTCCTTTTAACCCTAGCTCTCGTCTGCAACCTCCACCAACTTTCCTTGGAGCCGCTAATCTCCAGGCCCACCATGGTCGCCCTCCAGCCGTCTGCTGGGGGGCAAGGCACTTCACCCTCCTTTTAGAGGAAGTCGTTCTCGGAGCTTTTCAACTCTTGTTAACAGCCGGATCTATCTGTCAAAGCCACGGCCTCTACACACAAGGGGGAGCCAGCAATCCTTTTCTCTCAAGACGCATTGGAGACGCTAGCGAAACCGTATAAATATGCGCTTGTTGGAAAGTTTTCCAAGGGTCGTCCCAAGATGGAGGATCTGCGAAAATTTTTTCAGACTCTGGACTTGCGGGATGCAGCGACCTTGGGACTGCTAGATGCCCGGCATGTCCTCATAAATTTGCACAATGAAGCAGATTACCACAGAATCTGGGCCCGAAGCATCTGGTATACGCAGGGTTATCCGATGAGGATATTCAAGTGGTCTCCTGCGTTCCATGTTGATAAAGAACCATCTACTGTCCCGGTCTGGTTCCAACTTCCTAAGCTACCGTTGCACTATTTTCATAAAGAGGTCCTGTTCCAGATTGTTTCGGCACTGGGGCTTCCGCTCTTCCTGGACGCTGCAACTTTGGCTGCTTCCAGACCGAGTGTGGCGAGGGTGTGTGTGGAGATTGATTTGTTGAAAACGCGGCCCTCTCGCATTTGGATTGGTAATGGCAATCATGAGGGATTTTGGCAAAATTTTGTCCCAGAATATTTGTCTGCCTATTGTGGGCACTGCTTCCGGCAGGGCCATGCGGAGACAGAATGCCACATTCTGCATCCGGAGTTGTGGCGACCCAAAGCTGAGAAGAAAAAGACGGGCATGCAGGAATATCGGCTGAAGCCCACTGATGGAGGGCCTGTGCCTGGACCAGTGGAGGCTGCACGTCCGCTGACGGAGGTGACAAGGGCGACTGAGGAGCTTGCTGGAAAGGTAGGAGCAGTACCAGGGAACGGAATAGTAGCAGAGGCAGTAGCGGCAGTTTCTGCTCTTACTATTGCTGCAGCGGATCACGGACCTAAGGTACATATGGTAGCGGAAGTGGCGCTGAGTGGGAATGGGGCAGCGCCGCCTGCCCTGGTAGCACCCGTGGTTATACCGAAGACGGTGGGAATGGGCAATGGGTTGGACCAGCAGCAGGGGGGAGTGGCGTACTTAGGTGTGGGTGAGGGGGATGGATCGGAGGAGATGTTTCCATCGCTGCATGTTGATTTGGGAGGTGTAACAGTGGTCTCCACAGCTGAGAGGTTTCACGAGCTTCAGGCACGGGTTGGCAATTTATCTCCTCGCGGCTCAGCGTCGAGGCAACAGGAGAGGAAGGGGAAGGATACAATGGCAGCGCTGAATCTTGACCCAGTGCTTGTTACAAATTCGTCCCAGGAGCCTTACATTCCAAAATTGCGAGGTAATCGGGCTCATTTTCCTTCGGATCGTACTCTACGCTCTATGGCTAGTTCTTCACGAAATTCTTTTGCTCTGCTATCCGATGATTAGTGCGCTATTTTGGAATATAAGGGGTATTTCCAGAGGCCCTAATTTGAAGAGATTACGTAAATTGATTAAATTATACTCCATTCAACTCGTGGCCATTTGCGAACCTAAGGTTGACTTGGATAGGATCAACGAATTTAGAATGAAACTGGGAATGGACTGTTGCGTTGCAAACCAATGGGGGTCATTATGGGTATTTTATAATTCGGTCTGTACCTGTCACATACTTGGTGAGTCGGAGCAGCACCTGACATTAAATGTACAAATGCAATGCCTACCTTCAATGGTTGTACTCTCGGCTATCCATGCTAAGTGTACTGCTCAGGAACGGAACCAACTGTGGCTCGACCTAGTACGAGAGAAACCATTGGACATGCCTTGGTTGCTTATGGGGGATTTTAACGTGATTGCCCAGGTGGAGGAAAAGAGAGGTGGGTTACCGGTTCGACCGGAGGAAGGGGGGGAGCTCCTTAATTTTATGTCCTCAGCAGGAGTGGGGGATGCCGGTTTTACGGGGTCTAGGTTTACATGGTGTAATAATAGGCAAGGGAGGGCTAGAATATGGAAGCGGCTTGATAGGGTTCTGTTAAATGACTTGGTTGTGCACTCAGAGCATGGTTTTGGGGTACAGTATCTGGGGAGGGACCCTTCGGATCATGCACCGTTGCTAATTTCGGCCGTAACACGGCTTGATAATAAGCCAAAGCCGTTTCGCTTCCTGAATGTGTGGACGAAAAATACAGGATTACTAGATGTTATTGCCGAGAGTTGGGGTCAGCCGATGTCGGGGTCACCGCTACGTGTCTTATCGGAGAAATTGCGAGTTGTTAAGCAGGCTTTGAGGGCGTGGTCGAAGACAGAGTTTGGGGATATATTTGTTGCAGTTCGACAGGCGGAGAAGGCGGTGATGGAGGCGGAGGAGGACTATGATCATCATCCGTCGGATGCCAAGTGGGTGCGACTCCAAGAGGCAAGGGCCAGGTTGCGGAACAATCTTACTATTGAGGAGGGTTTTTGGAAGCAGAAGGCTAGGGTCAAGTGGGCTGTTGAGGGTGACAAGAATTCAAAGTACTTCCATGATATAGTAGCTGAGAAGCGAAGAAAGGCTATCATACACCGCATTCGAAAGGCAAACGGAGAATGGGTGGATTCTGAGGGTCAGATAGGGTGCGAAGCGGTATCATTCTTCCAGGATTTGTTCACTGCAGAGGCGAGTGTTCAACCACAGGACTTCCTGCGGGTAATTCCGAGATTGGTATCTGAGCAGGATAATCTGATGCTGACAGAGGCTCCGACGTTGCATGAGGTAAAGGAAGTTATTTTCTCAATGGATGGAGAGAGTGCAGCGGGGCCCGATGGATTCACAGGGAAGTTTTTCACCTTTGCTTGGGAGGTTGTTGCGGCAGATGTGTATGCAGGGGTGGTCAGTTTCTTCTGTGGTGCGGAATTGCCGAAGGGGTTGCTGCTACTTCTATTGTGCTAATTCCGAAGGTGCAATGCCCACAGGATTTCTCACAGTTCCGACCGATCAGTCTTTGTAATTTTATCAATAAAATTATTTCCAAGGTTTTGGCTGATAGGCTTGCAAGGATTCTTCCACAAATTATCTCCCCACAACAAAGTGGATTTGTTCAGGGAAGGTTGATTTCGGATAGTTTTCTTCTCGCGCAAGAATTAGTTACAGATATGAAGAGAGGGAACCGTGGGGGTAATGTGATCCTCAAGCTGGATATGATGAAGGCATATGATCGAGTCTCATGGCCCTTCCTGCTGCAAGTTATGCGCCGATTTGGCTTTAGTGAGACCTGGATTGACATGATTTGGAGGTTAATCTCCAATGTCTGGTTCTCGGTAATTGTAAATGGACTTCCCCAAGGTTTTTTCAAAGCCACGCGCGGGTTGAGACAAGGAGACCCTATCTCTCCGGCTTTATTTGTGATTGGGGCTGAAGTGCTATCGAGGGCTTTGAACGAGCTACCAGGGCGGAGGAATTTTAATCCTTTTAAGGTTCCAGTGGGCTGTCCAGCCATAACCCACTTGGCTTATGCTGATGATGTGATAGTGTTTACTAGTGGCCTGAAGCTGTCACTACAGATGGTCATGGGGGCGTTGGAGGAATATTGTGCGGTTTCAGGGTAGAAGATTAATCATCAGAAGAGCTGTTTCCTGGTTCATCCGAGGTTGCAGTCCCAGCGTAGGATTTTGATTGGGCAACTAACAGGCTTCCGACAAAGGAATTTCCCAATTAAATACTTAGGTTGCCCTCTGTATGTGGGACGGATGAAGAAAGAGTATTATGCTGATATTGTTCACTCCGTTACCTGTAAAATTTTGTCCTGGAAGCACAGGACTTTATCTTCTGGAGGCAGGATTGTCCTTATAAAGAGCGTCCTTGCATCCATGCCGATTCATTTGCTAGCCGCGGCTTACCCACCTAAGGGAGTCTTAAGGGAGTTGGAGAAGATTTTTGCTAATTTCCTTTGGGGCTCATCGGATTGGGGTCCTAAGTTTCACTGGTTGTCTTGGGTCGATCTTTGTCAGCCTTATAATGAAGGGGGGATTGGTATTAGGCGGCTCAATGAGATTTTTGATGCATTCTCAGTCAAACTATGGTGGCTTTTTAGACAGAAAAGGTCGTTATGGGCAGAGTTCATGTGGGCAAAATATTGCGGGAATCTCCATCCTTGTCTGGCTGAGGCGGGCCCGAGGGGCTCAGCTACGTAGCGGCGGATGCGATCGGTGCAACGGGTGGCTGACGAGCACATTGCATGGATTGTTAGAGAGGGGATGATTGACTTTTGGCATGATAATTGGTTGGGTACCGGGGCCTTGTGTCAGACAGTAGATGTCTTTCTTGAGCAACGGGTGCAGGACTTCGTTGATGATCAGGGGTGGAAGGCACGGGAGCTCCGGCAAGTTCTAGAACCCAGTTTGATGCAGCGTGTTTTAGATACGCGGCCGCCTGACATGAATGGCTGCGACTCGATGGTATGGTCTCTTACGAACACTGGTAAGTTTACTGTTTCGTCAGCTTACGCGGTTATACGACAGGAAAACAATCGGTCCTGGTTGGCCTCATATGTCTGGCATAAAAGTCTTCCTTTTAAAATTTCCTTCTTCATGCTCCGACTGTTATCTTCTAAGCTTCCTCTTCAAGAGTGTTTGCGGAGGCTTGGGATACAGGGTCCTTCCAGGTGCTGCTGCTGTGGGTCACCCCAAACGGAGGGGTTGGATCATGTATTCTGCACTGGTGACCTTGCCATGCAGGTATGGGGCTATTTTGAGACTCAGGCTGTTGATTCGTCAGTTTGCACGACTCGGCATAGGGTCCTGAGATGGTGGTTACGGCCTTCCAACAACCGGTTCTTGCGTTATATTTTTCGGGTTGTCCCATCGTTGATTTGTTGGGAGTTATGGAGGGCAAGGAATAGTGCTGTTTTTGAAGGAAGGGGGGCAGGGTGTGAAGGAGTTGTGCGGAAGGTCCTCCAACATCTGGGGGATCTGTTTCATGGGCAATTCCCGGGTGTACGAGTGTCGTTTCTGTCCTGGAGAGAGTGTTGTGACTTCTTGGTCAGGCAACAGCGGCAATTTGCGGTTATACCGGTGAGCTGGGTGGCTCCAGGTGGTGGGTGTAAGATTAATTCAGATGGGTGTTCGAAAGGAAATCCGGGGCTCAGTGGTGGGGGTGGAGTCTTACGAGATGAGCAAGGCAATTTTTTAGTGGGGTACTCTTGTTTTTTTGGCAGGTTGACGAGCTTACACGCGGAACTTAAAGCTCTGCTTTTTGGAGTCAGATTGTGTTTGGAGAGAGGATACACGGACTTGCACATTGAAGCGGATTCGCTTGTTTTGATCAATATGGTGCAGGGGATTTATGCGTGCCCATGGAGGTTGCAACAGGATATGGAGGAATTGATGACCTACAGGCCCCACTTCCGTGGCATTTCGCACTGTTATAGGGAGGTGAATAGACCAGCGGATACGCTAGCAAATATTGGGGTGGAGCTAATGAGAGACTGCATTTTTGATAGTTTTGCTATGTTGCCAAAAATGGCTAGGGGGAATCTTAGGATGGATAGGTTAGGCCTCCCGAGCTTTCGGGCTAGGCTCCGCTGACTCAACGGATGTTAAACGATGCGATGGGCTTTTCTGCTTGGTGGAATAAAATAAATGATTAAAAAAAAAGAAAAAAAAAAACAAAATGTATTAACAAATCAAATAAACAAAAATTTTCTCTTTGACCAACAATTATGAAGTCTCTTAGATGCTTTAACCTAGCGCTTCCAAATAGACCCTTCATGTTTTCATTGTAGGGTTTGCCCAAGAATCAAGTAATTAGATCAAAATTATTATCAGATATGAAAAACATTTTCACGTTATTGAAACATTTTTATGAATGCAGGGGAGGGGAGAAATAAAAGAAAAATACCCAGAGTTAGTAAGCAAGATTGTAAAATCGGTATGCATGTCCTATGGGGGAGCCCTTTTTGTGCCAAGGGTAGGCCTAGCATGAAAATGCAATCCTCTAGGGTAGGCACTATACCATACCTGAGGGGTCCGATCAATTGATTGAGTGAAAAATGATTTGAAAAAAATCTGGCCAATTTGGAGTGAAAAGAGACGTTTGTCCTAAAAATAAGGACAAAGTCCGAATGGATTGCTTACTTTGATCGACACATGATATGTGAAAGAGGGCTTACTCTTGAAAGGATTGCAATGCCTCGACTAATTTATTCAGTGAATTTTAAACTTAAACCCTAAAAAGGAATATGCGGATCAAGAGGATAGGATGAAATTGATGGTTTATTCAAAATTGACTAGATTACCTTAAAAGGGTAAAAGGGTCAAATGTATTGTATGAAATTTGATTATTTATTCAAAATTGCATGGATAACCCTAAAAATGAATTAAACTAATCAAATGAAGTGAATGAAATCAATTGATTAAGTGAAATGATGATTTATTCAAAATCGACCGAATTGCCTTAAAAATAGGTAAACTGGTCAAATGGATCAGAAGATTTATTCAAAATTGACTAGATCACCCTAAAAAGGGTAAACTGGTCAAATGAAGTTGAACGAAACTAATGATTTATTCGAAATTGATTGAATTGACCTAAGAATTGGTAAACTAATCAAATGTATTAAATGAAATTAGTGATCTATTCAAAATCGACTAGATTGCCCTAAAAATGAACAACTTGATAAAAATGGACTGGATGAGACTGATGAATAAAATGGTCCAATGGATTGAATGGAATTGACGGCTTATTGGTAGTTTCAAAAATTTATTGCGGTGCATCAGTCTATGAGCCTTCTAATATCAAATTTTGGCCTCAATTTATTTATCGTCTCAACAGTGAGGAAATATTGGTAAATTTCTTCAAATTAATGTCCTTTACGCAAGGGACTTTTACCAATTTTGATAGAATGGCCAAAAAGTGATTATTAGACGCTCATATTCCAAAGATCGCTCTATGACAATGATCGGATCCTACCTTACCTTGTGCACTACCCCTTTGGATGGTACAAAATGTAAACGTGCAAGTCTCCTTGGATTAAGTATCCGAGACCACAAGGTGGCTTATTCCTAACACGGGATCCCCTAAATGGCATTCCCCTTCTAGAGTTTATGCATGATGCCAGTTTATTAAAGCGATAAAACATACAATTTAAATGATATCATGACCTAAAAGGACCCTTTATACGCCAAGGTAGGCCTAGAATGATGTGCAATTATTAATCTATGAATGCAATATACCAAAATCTTTAAACGTGCAATAGCCTATCTACAAGGGTAGGTTCTAAAAGAAGGTCATGTCAGACCTCTTATTTGCTAGGGTTTGTGAATGCAATGGGGACAAAACCAAGAAAAGTTAGTTCAGCCAGATAAATACACATAACACATTGTACCAACGAGATAAAGCAATAAAATCAATACAAAGAAATAAAGCAATAAAAGGGAAAAAGGGGTTGGATCCCTCCCCTCGTGAATAGTGCCCCTAATCAGGCAAAAAAGACTCTACCCTAGGCAAGCTATCATGGATGCATGAGATATTGGCTCACTAATTCATCTAGACTCGATAGGCTTTAGGTCCCCGAGCCTTCAGACTTGGAAACCAAGGGTCATCAATCCCAAGATTCTTTGTCGGTGGCTCGAGTGTTTCCCCAGACATTGCTACGCACACATCATGTCACGGCTGCATGTCATGAGTGAATCTATCAAAATCCTCAACCTTCGACTAAAAGCTAAAGGCTATGAACCCAAAGCTTAAAATGAAAGATTGAGTGACCCCTCGGATCAAGCTACGCACACATCGTGTCGCGATCACAAGTCCAAGTGAGTCGCCTAAAATCCTAATAGGGTGGAGTGGCGTGACAAGCCACTAAAAGAAAAATAAATGAGGGGTGAAAAATTAGAGCGTATGCACGTATGCTAGTGCTCGTTTGGAGGGGAGGGATCAAGAACCAACGCGAGGCTCAAGGGTTATGTCCCCCACCCAAATGCAATGCAAAGCGCGGAATCACATACATAAACCATTCATCCATCAAACAATCGTACGCAAAGGGCGAGTGAGTGAGTTGGTACGCACGAAATGCAAAAATCCTAATAAAAGGAAAAAATGCAATCCTAAACATCCAAATGTAATAGATAAGAAGGTTAAAAGAAGAAAATAATCGACTAAATCAAATGCTCGGACTCTCTAAGTCCCCAGTGGAGTCGCCAGCTGTCGCGCCCCATTTTTTACAAGAAAAATAAAATAAATGGTTTAAAAGTGAATTTTTGATTTGAAAAATGAATTTTGATTTACAAAGAAAATGGAAAAATACGGGTCTAAATGGGACTTGAAAATGCGACGATTTGACCCAAAATACAGTTTAAAAAGGGTTTTTGAAATAAAAATCGGAGTCGCCACTTGGTATAGAGTTAAGGTGTACCAAGTCACCTAAAAATGAATTTTAAAGGAAAAAAGTGGAAAAACCCTTTTTAAACGACTCCAAGTCTACAAAAATCAGAGAAAAAGATTCGGGAGTCACATTTGAAGAGAGGGAAGGCAAGGACGAGGTCCAAGGCACCCTCTCGACCTAGCCAAGGCTAGTTGCACGATTTAGTCAAAGATTTTCTCGTTTTAACCAAAGCATTTATCACATTCGGACGTACTATATGAATGCAAAACATAGACCTAGGAGGGTATCGGGGAACAAAATTTCTCCTCAAAGCTTGAGTGGTGCCAATCACATTAATTGTGATGCCCAATAATGACCCTTTGGAGAGATCACGAATGATGCAAAAATATGAGACTCTAAGAAAAGAAAAGAAATAAAACAATTATACAAATATACATGTCTTAAAGGAATGCATCATGTCGGGTACGGGGGACTAATGTTCGTGACTCAATTTTCTCTTTAATAGAGGGAATACGAGCGTGCTATGGCTAGAAAAGCCAAACTCGTCCATATCCCATATCCAAGGGGTATTCCCTAATCTAATCAAGCAAATGCCCTATCCTAATCCTAATTCTAAAATGAAATGCAATTCTAATGTTATGTATCACACATAGGGGTATATATATAGGGAAATTGGGGATAAGGGCTATACGTATAAGGAGGGATGTCATGCAACATGGTGAAAGAGGCCCTAAAAGTAAAGATATGCATGAGATGAAGTAATCACACAATCATGATCTAACGCGCAAAGGGCTCCTAAGGGCTAGCGTTGGACTAGCCCACATCTACGCCCTCTCACAAGCATTGGACTTGCAAGAGCTCGAGGGGACAACCATGACTAGCATTGGACTAGCCACGGTTACGTGCATTTGCATCCATCATACACACATATATAAGTAATATGCATAATTAAAGCAAGTAGACATGTGAGCACGTAATTCACATAACACATAATCATGCATATCTAGATGCCAAAACCTAAGAAAGCGATTAAACACATAGCACATAGACATGCAAAGCACACAAGGCAATTAAGGCCCTAACTATTACATTTTTAGGGGGGGAAGGCCTACTACAATCTTAAAGGGGGAAATAGAAGGAATAAAACAATTAAATCCCTAACTATTACAATTTTGGCATTCGAGTGCCTCCCCAAATGATAAAATTGAATGAAAATTAAAGCAAAAACTAAGCAACTAAAGAAATAAATAAAGTGAAAATGAAATAAACACTTAAAGTCATGCAATTGCACACGTAAGACACGTATACGCACGTAGAGTCAAATAAAGTCAAAAATAAAGGATAGAATGTACCTCCCTCGCAACGGTAAGCAAATGAAGGAAAAATGGCTTCAAAACAATAAAAGGGTCAAGGCACCAATTAAATGGTAAAGTATAAACAAAATCGCTAAATTCCTCCCAATTGCAACTTAAATGAAACCAAATAATGCATAATTTTGAAGAACATAAATTATTGATCGAAATTCTAAAATAGGAAAAAACTACTAAGGACCCAATTGCAAACATTAACAATCATTCAAGTCCAAATAAAACACTTTGGGACATCAAGGGTCTAAGAGCAAAGGAAAAATCAAATAATGGTTCAAATTGCAACTACTTTAGGATCTAATTGCAAAAAATTGGAGCATGTTTGGGCTTTTGTAGCATAGATGGGAGCTAAATGGAGTGAAGTGCAACTTTTGAAAGCAATTGTTGCATGCGAATGCATGTGAAACTACGACACATTGCCTGTAAAAAAAATCTGATGCAAGCTTCATGCAGTTCGGCACTTCAACCAGTTTTTCAAACGTAAACAAATCCAAACACAATTATCACACAATCTTCCCACTTTGTATCATGAAACCTGTAGATTTAAGCACCAAGATGGTCGGACAACAACCATGCAAAATCTGAACAGCTCCAGCAACTTAAAACATTTCTGCAACAAGAAGAAACTTTCGACAGCCAACTAAAACTTGAGGAATTTCAGCAACCTTGTGCGGCCAAATTTAAGGATCATTTCAAACAAGAACCAGCCGTAAGCTTATCCTTAAGACGGCACACTAAACATACAAGGGAGAGGGAGATCAGCAAAACGTGGGGAGAGGCTTGCAAATTCAGTTTTACTTTCAATAGTAACTTTCCACCAGTTTCTAAGTTTTCTACGGAAGCTTATTTACCTAGCAAGTTGTTTGAGCTTGATTTATGTGGATTCAGCCCAAGAACACATGACCCCAACATTAATCACCCAATTTCTTCTTTCAAACACAAGATTAAATGATCCATTAGGCAATGAAATCCACTCGGTGGACTGTCGCGAGGAAACAGCAAAACAGGAGCAATGAAATGCAGCTTTTCTTATTTCAGACAAAACTTCCGGATATCATCTTAACAGCAATCCCATGTTAAAGCACTTCATTGGATAGATCAAAACAATAAAGGTGACCCAAACACACATAGAACAGCAGAAGATGCCTGAGACTTCATGCATCAAGAAACGCTACAGGCATCCGTATCTCCATAACACAAGGGAATGTAAAATTTGTAGCAGGGGCATGAAGATACCCGCGGCCAACATGCCTACAACCCACTATCTTAGGAATCGAACACCAACAGACCAAAACTTGAACAAACAAAAAGGAAGTCACGGCTACCGCAAATTTTAAACGACCTGTTGCAGTTCAACAGTATACCGCACCTTTCTACTTGACAAGGCAGCAAGCATACATATGGGATGCCGTGAAACAACAACAAAACCCAAGAGGTAGATTAAACCATTTTTTTGCAAACACTTTAACAACTCGAAAAAACAAAAAAAACAAAAAAAAATTGATTTTTTCAGTTGCTGCAACAAAACCAAGTTCCAAACCCATTGTAGCATACCGACATCCACAAACGTGACCACGCTATGATTCAAACAAACCCCATAGGCTTATCAAGGAAAAACCTATAGAAAGGCTCCTAAACACCGAATCAGAATTCAATACTAAGCACATAAGCGAAAGAAAACTGAATTGGCAGACAGGCTAGCGAGAAACAAATTCGTTCGTGAAAACCCTACATAATTTCTGATCTCTTCTTTGCAATTTTTCCATTCATACATTAAAACCCCAAACAGAATCATGCAAAAATCTGGGAAAAGGTTCTATAGCTTCACCAACATGACATCTGGGCACACGCGGCTAACAAAATTCAACCAAAGCAGCAATCTTTCGGACCAACACAACATTTTATACCATTCCCAACGTCAAACGGATCAAACACTACATTCTAACCCAAGATTATAATGGAAAAATGGAGCTAAGCAACCCAAGGAAGAACACGAAATGCAAAGGGCAAAAGAACGGAAGAAAGTTCAGAGGTTACCTCTTGGTAAGATGAACAGATTCAAGCTACTGGTGGAGAACTGCAAAATTTCCTCCTGGGACTGTCGGGCTGCGCTTGAAGCTATTCCTCCGTAACTTACAACTCTTTCAGGGTTTTTCTCCTAACTCCAAGATTTCCAGATTGTTCCTTCTCACTCTCACTTTTAATCCTTGTTTTTCTCTCGTTTCACTCTCCCTCGCCCCCAGAAATTTTTCCTTGCCGTTCTCTTGTTTCCTCTCCCCAACAGCCGTCAACCTCTCTCTGGTTTTCTCCAACAAATCTAGCCCGAAGCTTTCTTCTTTTTCTATTTTTCCTCAGCCCCGAAACCCTCTTGCTCAGCTTTTCTCCCCTCCAGCCCGTCCAACTAGATTCTCAGCCTCACTCCCAAAAACCCCAGCCGCTGTTTTTCTCTATTCTCTCCCTTACTCTCTAACCTTAGCCGTCAAAAAAACCTCCCCGTTTCTTGCCGTATCCCTTTGCTTTTTATATGGGAACCAAAAACTGAACCCTATCCCCAATGGTTTGGATGAAGCCAACTGGTTTGTACTGTGATCATCGGACGGAGCCAACCCAAGGCCAAAATGGCCGAGAACCGCGGCTGCAATTCTTTTCTGATGCAGCCGAAACCAAAACGTGGACTTTTCCCCCTTTTTTTTTTCAAACACTTAATTAAATAACAATAATACAAAAAATAACAATTTAAACAAACTTAAATGAAATGTACAAAATCAGTAACCAAAAGATAAAAAAACCAAGATTTTCCTCTTTTCCCTCTTTTTCTTCTTTTTTCTTTTTTTTTTTCAAAAAAAAACTAGAATCGAAACAAACAAAATAAATATTAAATGATTAAACGATTAAAGTTTAACTAAATGATAAAAATGACTTAAAATAAAAGACTAAAAGTAAATAAAATTAATCAAAAATAAAAATAATAGTAAACAAAATACCTCAAAAATTTGGTGTCTACATGTAGTGAATGCATTGAACTTCTTGTTGCCTATGTGTTCGGAACCTCACTGAGCTTTTAGCTCATTCCTTTAGTTTTGTTTTCCTTAACAGGGGACGGCGAGCAAGGACGAGAGCTCGATAGAGTCTAGCCTAGACTGGTTTCTTTGGTTTTGTAATGGTTCTCGCCCTAGTGCTTGGCACGGGCTGGTTGTATGGTGAAGTGAGAACCTTTGTACATTTGATGGTTGTACTTCCTTTTGAGATAGCAATGTATATAAGTTTCGCTTTAAGTTTTCGATTTTTGCTATATGAATTCTTGTGGTTTTATTTCGGATTTGTTTGAGTGAACGACTGAGTCCCGGTGAGAGCTGGGCAGGCGGCCCGCCGAACCCTTTGGTTCGCCTTAGGGGGTGGTGGGGCTGTTACAGGTGGTATCAGAGCCTGCTTCGCGTGGTCTCTGCGCGGAGTGAGCCTGGACTGAGTGGTGAATAGGTATGAAGGATTAAGTACTCGTTCGAGCATAAGCTATGGACTGTGAATATTATAGGCCTTAAATCTTCCCTGTGGTATCTGAGGACCGTAGATAGGTACGTCAGGGAGGAATTTCGATTGTAGATAGTTTACTCTTGGGACTGGCCAGCTCGAGACGTGAATTGTCTTATTTCAGATTCTTGTACCCGAGTACTCCAGAGTTGAGGCGGGGTTAAATATTTAAGATTTGCATTTTGGGAACATGAACAGGCTTTGTCTGGCTAGAATGAGTACAAGAGGTCAATGGACATCTAGTTTGGATAGTAAGTGACGTGAGAGACCGGACGGGATTATCTTAGCTGATACTGGGATGACTTCACCTTTTCCTTTTGATTCGCCCGTATATTGCTACCACCTGACGTTAGTATGTGTGTTTGTGTGACGGCCCCACCTCCCCCTAAGGCGAACCAGAGGGTTCGGCGGGCCGCCTGCCCAACTCTCGCCGGGACTCAGTCGTTCACTGCAGTCCTCAAATGAAATACGAGATAAATCTCAAATATTACATCAAATTCCCCAAGAATTACATATCAAAAGCGAAGCGTCCACGCTTCCACTGCGCCACTCTGATCCATGATCCCAATTATTATACAAGAGGTATTCCACAATAATAAAATCACAACAAGCCTTCGTTCGCCACGAGCCCTGTGGAGGGGAATAAAATATTTTTGGGGTAAGGTAGAAGCTCAGCGAGTAACCAGTAAAATCAGTAATCAAATCGGTTTCACAATAGTTCATTTCAATGATGTCATAAATCAATGATGGAGTATCAATAATTCAAGAAACATTTACAATGGAAAGCGATAGCAACATTCAATAAAAGGATACGGCCCACATGGAGCTATTTGTTTGTTCGTTCGATCCCCTAACATTTCCCCTTATTCATATATTTTCATTTAAAAAAAAACATTTTTGTAAGTAGAATCCCTCGTTCATCCTTTTGTTCGTTCATCCCTTTTCCGGACGTTGGCCGGACTCCACCCATCCGGACGTTGGCCGGACTACAAGGTAATACTCGAGTATACCAAATTCACCCAGGGTCACCATATCGCCCGACCGAGTCCGCTTCTGGCTCGAGTCGATCGGTAACGAAGGGCAGAGCCCAATTCAGCCAAACGGCTTACATTCATACGCAACTAGCATTTAATCATTAATTATTGAAACTTTCACATTTATTTAGGTCGAGTGCGATAAAGTACACACTCGCCTAGAAAACTCATTTTAACAATCATTGAAAGCACTTAACACATTATCAATCAATAATAACAAGCCAATAAGTCACGGAATATAGCAAACAAGGAACACTCACTTGCAAGCACGCATGATATGCAAGAAAATAGTTCAAAAGTAACTTCGGAAACAGTTCAAAAGTAAATAATGCAAGAAAACAGTTCAAAAGTAACTTTGGAAACAGTTCAAAAGTAAATAATGCAGGAAATGGTTTATAAATAACTTTAGAAATAGTTTGAGGTCACTCACCTCCACGGCTCAGAAACCATCCATCATATATCATTGCCTTGTTCAAATCCAAGTCTTAGATCACAAACTCAATGCAATCAAGTCCTTTCAAACCTCGGACAGCACTTCCCCTGAATTTGCTAACTTTTCCAGCCATCATGGCTTCATTATTTCCTCAGCCAGTCCCAAAGTCACACAAATAAGTTCATTCAATAGCCATTCAGCAAGCTCCCAGTAGTACAAGTACAATTCAAGCTAGGGAAAAGTCTGGAAATGAAAGTTAAGCTCAAAACCAGAAAAATAGTTTTTGACATCATTTTGCGGTTTTGGCACCAATGGCACTACGATTATCTGATGGAGGTACAAGATACACCGTTTCGAAGCTAAGAGATAGGGCTACAATATTACAGAAGGTCACTTAACCCAGTTTCTAGTATAACCAGGTCAAAAATGCAAGATACTATACCAGAATCACAAAAATAGATTCACAGAATGCATTCTAGCGGAAACATCATAAATCAGGCTATCCAAGTCCAAATCCAGAAATTCCAAAACCAGCTGAAATCTAAGAAACAGGGATACATTTCATCAGAAGACCTCAACAACCAATTCGGAAACAATCCCAACCAAAACAACCCATTACAGGCGCAATTCTTACATTCGGGTAAAACCAGAACAGCAATAGTAATTTCAACTTTTCTCATTCTACACTACTCCGATTGACCTGAAATTTTTCAGGCACCTTTAAAATGTCATTCCCTACAACTTTCATGTTTTAAGCCAAGGCCAATTTGGCCTCTAACTAGGAGCTAAAAATTCGGGCAGAATGTTCCTTCACAAAACCTAATTTTCTGAAATTTCTTCCAAAACAGAAATTGATTGCAATTGTCCACTTTTTCCACCTCATAGAGTCCTTAAACATCATTTCCAATCATCATACATGATCACATAATCATACTGATATGAAAACAGAAAAATCCCCAATAATTATAAAACTTCACCAATTCAACCAAAAATCACAATATAATCCATAAAGTTGCACCTTATACTACCACTAATCATCAATTAAGCATCATTAGAGGGAGGAGAGTGGTTCTTCTCAACTCACCTTAGCAACACAAGAGAGAGAGCAACTAGTCACCTTAACTTTCCAAACAACTTCACAACCAAGCTCAACTCCACCAAACTAAGAGGTTTTATGGAAAACTTTCAAGTTTAATCGGTTGGAATTGAAGATTGAGTGAGACGAGAAGCTAGAAAGTTGAGAGATTTTTCTTCTTTTCCTTTGAGAGAGAGCCGGCCATGAAGCATAGAAATAGGATGATTTTTGGCAATTTTTTGGTATTTATTTGGTAAAGGTAAAGGTAAAGTTAAATGGTCAAAGTCCAAGATTAAATCACAAGGTGACACTTGTCACCTTTAGGTTTAAAACTTATCTTCTTTAGGTTTAAAACTTATCTTTTTGTCTCTCCAATACAAATATCTTAACACCTTGTAAAATAATATCACTTAATACAAAATTCCAACAAGTTGTCAAAAATGTAATGCATTTACCGCACTAGCGGGTCCCACGTCCAAAATACGCTCTTAATTTCTCAAAAACTAACCGATACTAGAAAAATCATTTTAAAACTATCTTTGCTCATAAACTTTATCTGGGGAATTTTTCTAATAAAGAAAATGTAGAAAAGGCGGGCGATTAAATAAAATAAACCATAGAAAATTGGAAAATTTCCGGGTTCTCACTCTCATTTTTTTCGGGGCGTCACAGTTTGTGTACAAGGTTATCTGTCCAACTTGATATGTATTTGTGTATTTACTTATCTGTCTTCTTGATATGGCGTGTTATGTGCGGATATGTTTATTTGTGTAATTGGTATGTTGGATCTTGTTATTTTAGTCAATTTACTGCATTCATTCATTAAAGTACCTTTTTGAAAAGAAAAGAAAGAGGGAGGGGAAAACCTATATATATATATATATATATATATATGGAAGGAAGACGTAGTCACGGACATGGTCATAGCCGTGGAACAAAGCAAGGCCAAGAGTCAAGAGAAGAAATGGGGAAACAACAGCTGAACAAAACACGGACCGAGAGTGCCACTTGTATTTGAGAATTTATTATGACCATTGTTTTGCCCGACAGGCTATCATTTGAGTTCCAGCAATTCTGTGAGATGGCACATTGGGTTGAGATGTATAAGGAAATCGCGGTTCTTCGAGACGAAATAGAAGTCCAAAAGAAACTAGCCGTATACTGGGAAGGGCGATGGAAGCACGAGTATTCAGAGAAAATTGAGCTCTTGCACAAGAACTTATAGCTAAAAAGGAAATACGAAGGGATTTCTGCGGAGGCCTTAGCAATGGCACAAAGCACTACTTCTATGGGGGTTCCAGAGAAAACTCAAAGGACAGAAATTGCAAAGCCACAAGTGAAAACCTTCCATGCAAAGAAAAGGAGCGCATCTCTTGAGAGTCAAAGGCCAGAACAGGGTAAGCGAGGTAGGCCATTTGCTAAGAAGGGTCGTGGAGCGGGTGGTGTGAAAATTTTGGAGACACTTAGGAAGGATACTCCAGGAGGAGACCCGAGTGAAAAAGAACCACTGAGAGGTATCTCACGAAGAGATCAAACCTCAATTCCTTTCCCATTTTGTGGCTATTGTAGAAAATCCAATCATATTGAAGTGGGTTGTTGAAAAAGGGGGGGAGATGTCTACGCTTTGGGAACGCCGAGCATCGGATTGCTAATTGCCCGGTTCAATTGCGCGAAAAGAAAGAAACCCAGCAGCCAACCCAGACCGATCCTGGACCGTCAAATAGAGAAGGGACTGGAATGAAGACCCTCATTTCTTCTGAGGACGTGGAAGGTACAGGCCATTGGTTACTTTAGATTTGATGGATCCCATTAAAAGGAAAATTTCGAGGACGAAATTTCTTTAAGGGGGAGAGAGTGTGAGAACCGTAAAATTTTTCTTAATTTATACCATTTAATTCTTTTCCTTTTCATGCATTTTCCTTATTTTATTTTACTACATTAATTTTCTGGACACTTTATAAGTGAATATAGTTTTTCCAACCATTTTTCTAGTATAAGTTAGTTCGGGTTAAATTTGAAGTGCGTTATGGACGTGGGACCCGCTAGTGCTATAACATTTTGGTGATTAAGTGATTTTTGTGCTAAGTATTATTCTTTTACAAGGTGCTAGGAGACAATTGGAAGTTAGCTAGATAAATTACCCTTGGTAGACAAAAGGATAAGCTTAAAACCCTAAAAGGAGCCAAGTGTCACTATGCTATTAGAAGTTGGACTTTTGACCAAGGTTGGTAACTTTACTAAAATCAGATTTTTGACCAAAATTCACTCATTTTCTTGTCTCCTTCGGCTGAAATTAGTGAGAGAGAAACCAAGAGAGTTCTTCATCTTCCACTTCAATTTCTTGCTCAAATCTTGAGTTTCAACCGATTAATTTGCAAACTACTCCATAAAACTTACTTTCCAAGTAGTTTCCAAGGTGTTTGTGGAGTTATTTTTGGAGGACAAAGCCTAAGCTACCATCTTTCATAGGGAGATAAGGTATTTTGCCAAGAACCTCTTCTTTACTTCAATTAATTGCTTATTAGTGGTTTTTAGTTGCTTTAGATGTTGTTTTGTGGAAGATTAGCACTTGAATGTATGAATTCCAGCTTGGATGATAACCTGCCTCGCTTCTGTCCGGTTCTATTTCACCTAGTTAGAGGCCGATTTGGCCTTAGCACAAAACATGAAAGTTGTAGAGAATTATGTTTCATAGTTTCCTGAAATATTTTAGCTTAATCGGAGCAACGTTGCCTATGAAAAGACCGAAATACCCCTGCCGCCCTGTTTCTGTCCGAAAATGAAAATCAGCCTCAGTAAGTGGTTAGTTTGACCAGGAATATTACCGAATTGGTTGATGATGTCTTCTTAAGAATTATAGCCTTGTATCTTAGCTTTCAAATGGTTTTGTTATTACCTGAATTGGAGTTATGTGTGCTGAGATATGAGTGAATAAAGCAGGAGTGCTAGTTGATTTCTGCAGTGAATTTCGAACTGGAAAATCTAGAGTTGTTTTGGAAAATTTGACCTAGTTAGGGTGAGAACTGGACTGAGTGGTCTTCATGAAAGTTGTAGTTCTTTGTCTTAGCTTTTCAACGCCTCCAAGAAAAAACTTAAACGGAGTTTGGTAGCCTGAGATACGGCCATTTAAAGGTAGTACGGTTAAGTAGCCGATTAGTTGGAACTTGGTTCTGGGAATTGGGAATTTGACTAGGTTACACTGGAATTTGGACTAAGTGGTCTTCATCAAAATTGTAGGCCTCTGTCTTAGCTTCGAAACGGTATAAATTACATCCCAATCCGATAAGCGTAGCTTCGGATGTGTCCGTTACGGAAAATCCGTCAAATCTGTCTTTTGTTAAACTTCATTTCTGCACATGTTGTTAGCTTGATTTTTGTACTTATATGTGAGCCTATGGAATGGCTATTGAAATGAGATGATATTGTGTGTGACTTTGGGATTGATTGAGGAAAACAATGAAGCCATAAATGGCTGGAAAAATAGGTAAATACAAAGGGCGTGCTGCCCAAATTTTCGCTCGAGGGCTAAGTTTCTATTTGAACTTGTATATTTTTCGTTTGGCAAATACTATGACCGTTTTCCATCTTAAAGCATGATCCTTTTTCAATTAGAAACTCCAAATGTGTACTTACTCTTACCCAAATAAAGAGGAGTGGTTTAGGGTTTTCTTGGGTATTTTGACCTCTTTTTTTTCATGAATTTCATTAAGACCTTTAGTGTATAATATCTACTTGAATATGAGATGATTTTGAACCATATAAACGATTCCGAAAATAGTATTTCTTAGCCTATCTAGTTGGATTCCGACTTGTCTTTAGTTTGGTTTTACGTTTGGTCTACGAAACCCTAATTATTCTTGTCCACGGGTCCAAATGTCCTCGTTTCACTTTAAAGTCTTTTTATACGTTCTACTCATCAATTGTTGAGTTTCTTTGATTTCACCTAATTGTTTGTGCTAGATGAGCTGTAATATTCTTTCTCGTTTAATCTTAGGTTTTCTCGGTGACTAAGGATAATATCCGGAAGAATATTTTGCACGTTGTTTTGCGTACATAGGTGAGTGTTCCTTGTTTGCTATATTTTCTTGACTTCATGACCTGTGTTCTTGTTTGATAATTTGTTAAGTGCTTTCAAGGATTTTCAAAACGAGTTTTCTAGGCGAGCGTGTACTTTACCGCGCTCGACCTAAATGAAATGTGAAATTTTCAATGATTTAATGATTGCTACATTAGTTGCGCATGATGTAAGCCTTTTGGCTGAACTGGGCCCTGCCCTTCGTTACCGATCGACTCGAGCCAGAAGCGGACTCGGTCGGGCGATATGGTGACCCTGGGTGAATTTGGTATACTTGAGTATTACCTTGTAGGTTGGTGGAGCCTGGCCAATTTCCAGGAGGGGGTGAACGAAACGAAAGAACGAACGAGGGTTTTATTTACCAAAAATGCATTTTATTTAATTGACCGGAAGAATAAGTGGAATGACAGGAGAACGAACGAACGAACGAATATATGGCTCCCTGTGAGCCCGTATCCTTTTAATGAATGTGTTTATCGCTTTATTTTGTATTTGTATCTTGAATTATTGGTTATATGTAGTGAATGCATTGAACTTCTTGTTGCCTATGTGTTCGGAACCTCACTGAGCTTTTAGCTCATTCCTTTAGTTTTGTTTTCCTTAACAGGGGACGGCGAACAAGGACGAGAGCTCGGCAGAGTCTAGCCTAGACTAGTTTCTTTGGTTTTGTAATGGTTCTCGCCCTAGTGCTTGACACGGGCTGGTTGTATGGTGAAGTGAGAACCTTTGTACATTTGATGGTTGTACTTCCTTTTGAGATAGCAATGTATATAAGTTTTCGATTTTTGCTATATGAATTCTTGTGGTTTTATTTCGGATTTGTTTGAGTGAACGACTGAGTCCCGGCGAGAGTTGGGCAGGCGGCCCGCCGAACCCTTTGGTTCACCTTACGGGGAGGTGGGGCTGTCACAGTTTCACATAGCACGGAGCACATAAGCATGCTTTTCTGGATGCAGAAACCTTGGGAAAATAATTAAAACCATAGGCATAAACATGCAAATCACACAAGGCAAACAAGCCCTAACTATTACATAGGGGGGCCAACTACAATCTAAAAGGGGGAAATGAAATAAATAATTAAAATAAATACCTAACTATTACAAATTTGGCATTCCAGCGCCTTTCAAATGTTCAAAATTGAACTAAAATAAATATGCCAGACTAAAGCCAATAAATAAGTAAATAAAATAATAAATATAAAACACTTTCAATAGGCATGCAATTAAACACATAAAGTCACATAGGGCATGTATGATCAAATAAAGTGAGAAATAAGGGTTAGGGTGTACCTCTCTTGAGTTGGGGCCCTAATGGAGTGAAATTACTTATTTACCCTCCAAAATAAAAGAAAACGTCAAGGCATGCATCTCAAATAATCACATAAATACGAAATTGAATCATTAAAATCATTTAAATAATTAAAACCCAAATTCATCAAATGAGGACCCAATTGACAGGAAAAGAAAGTTCAAGGGGGGTCAATTTGATTGGTTTTTCCAATTACTCGGGCCATAGTAGAACAAAGGTGGACTTGAGGGGTTAAGAGGCAATTTTTGAAAGTTTTTTATGCACATTCCATGCAAGCTACGAAGAAGCTTTGCTTTAGCAAACATTCGCATGCAATTCTGTAACTTTCAGCTGTGCACCTTTCGGATCTATGGCAACATCAACAGAAGAAAAATAGGAAACTATGGCATGCCTTTTTAACGAAACAAACCTTCTTACCAAAGAATCAACTACCCGAAATCTGATAAACAAAAATTCCAGGACAAGAAACACGCAAATTTGGTCTGACCGACAGCAAAAGAAAGAAAGAAGAAACAAAAAAATGCAGCGAGAGCTTCTCTGCAACTTCGCACCTCCTGCTACGAAATTGCAGCTTATCAAAACACAACCAAAGATGCCTTAAACCTCCTGCTGAAACTTCAAAACAAATTCACAAGATAAGATCCTAAGACCCAAATCATAATTTTGTAATCAAGAACGAACAAAAGACTGAACACACTCAGAGCAAGCATCTCTCCAGGTTTATGGATGGAAGCAAGATGACACCTTTTATTCATAAGTCCTCAACAAGAAAACCCAAAGACAAGATTCTAATTACAAGCCACTTAACTTGCAAAAACAACAAAAAACAGTGAGCTTCCTTGTCATCTCTTAATTCTAACAGAATCCAGGCAAAGAAAGCAAGAAAAATAGAATAAAAGTAATGCAAATCTGAAGAGAAAAATCTGTCATCTACTGGGTTCGCTACCAACTAAAAAACAACATGGGGAATCTTCTACACAAAAGGAACTCATGACTCATCATAACACAGGACCCGAAGTATGAAGCCCAGATTTGAATGAACAACGCATGAACAGGAGAACACCGAAAGAAGAAAAATAGAACGTGAAGACAAAAATCAAGTAGCGAAACTCTGGGTTACGGAGGAGGATGATGCGTAGGCGAGGGAGGATGAAAGAAAGGGTTACCTTGAGGGATGATCGAGCTCCGCAGTAGACCAACGAGACCTGCCTTGTTAATCCAATTTTTTATGGGAATCCTGAGTATAAAGCACTTGCATGTTTATTTAATAAAACTAAAAAAAATTTAATAAATCAAAAATATTAAAATTATATAAAAAATAAAAATGAATTAAAGGAAAAAAAATATGTAGAAAATAGATTTGGGTATTGGGCGGGAATACGGGATCAATCCAAACCCATCCCAAAGTGATCCCGCCCAAGTTAGTCCCAAAACACATATGGGTAAAGTTGGGCCCAAACCCATATGACTCGGTTCCATCACAAACCCAAGCAAATCTCGTCCATCCCGCCCATTTTGCCACCTCTACCTGAAAGAAACCCCATTCTTTGCATGCCTTGTCCAGTTTCCTGAGCTCCTGTTCTTGCTGCTGTAAAAGCAATGATAAATCTACTGTAGGAATCTCAGAGGAGAAAGAGGTCATTTTTGTTCTTTTTGGCTGGTCCTCTAGGCTCCTGATGTTTCTGTCTGGGATTTTTGAAGGATCCCTCTTCACCATTTCTTGAACATTTGGTGCTGATAAAGATCCCCCATAATTAGGTAGCTCCTCTTCTGTGCTATTCTGATTAATAGTCATTTTTATGATTTGCATACAAATTTGTTTTCAGAGTTCGCCACATGATGTTAGCGTTTGGAAGCTTTTTATAGCTGCGCTCAGCGAATGCTTTTTTTCCTACAGGAATCTTGATTTTTTTACCTAGAAAGATACTCTATAAAAAAAACTGGAGTTCTCACCCAAGTTTTGTGGATAGGTCACTTTCAAATTTGATATTTAACTTTTGGACATGCTGTAAATGAGTTTTAAAGAATCCAGGCTTACTTGTACTTGTTTGCCAGATAAAGAAGGATTAAGAAAATCAACGTCCTAGTGTTGTTTGAAGTCTGTGTCGCTGAACTTACTGCCAGGAGCTAATGTTTAATGAATGTTGAATCTTATGGCAAAGATGACAGAACGTGGTTCCTGACACAGTTAATTCACTATTTTCATTTCTCATCTTTTGGTTTAGTGACTACTTAAAGCAGGAGGGGATTTCTAAGCCCCCACCCCCTTTGATTTTTCTTTGTTCTTTTTTTTTTCAATGAACTTTTCTGGTTCACTTGCAGACAAATGGATTTCGGTTACTGCAATTCAACATGATGAAAGAAAGGCCCAGAAAGCTTGGCAGGGGGAAGATTTTGTGTTGTTGAAAATTGAACATTGGTTAGTATTGGTAAAGACTGCAGTTAAAAAGTTCAGGCGCATTAGAACAACATTTTCAGGGAACTGATTCTTCAAACAAAGGTGCATTGCCTGGACTAGTTTTAAGTTTAGGAACTGACTCCATAATATAAGATCAGTAACTGAGAATACATTTAAACTCCTCCACTAAGCTACCAAGTACTCTGTAAACAGAAATCACTAACTTAGGAAGCTCTCCTATTCTAATCAAGAGTGCAGCCTGAACTTCTTGGCACAGTTGTCACTTGGGAGGGCAGAAAGTGATGACATAACGGGAGGCCCTGCATTTGTTGAGGCTGGAAGAGTCATCAAAAGCATAGCTATAGGCTTTCGGGCAAATGGCCTTAAAGAGATTGGCAAAGAGTGTTGGTTTGCAGGTTTTGGGGTTTCCATATTCCCCCGTGCAACAATACTTGGCCGACTGCATAGCTAAGCAAGCACTCTTGCACCCTATCACCTTCTCGCCTACCCTAACTTCCAATGCTGATGGACAACATATGTTGAGATCAACTTCACATTCTGCTATGCCACAGCCAATTCCACCTCCGACTGGCTTCATCGAGACAGGCAAGTTGAATCCATCAACTAAACTCACGTCATAAAAATGTAAGGGGGAGGTGGATGTCCCCAGTGTCATTTCCACCACAGTTGCTGGTGGTGCACCACCCATTCCCTCACAGTGTAGTTGACCTGAACAGTCTCCGGTGCCACACGACCCTTTTCCTTTGTCATCAAAATGGCAATCCTGCCTGCCCCATATCCTGCCTGACCACATCTCAGGCACGCCAATGATAACTTCCTCGCCGCAGCTCAGATGGAAACCACCTGCTTTTGGGGTGACATGGCCAGCGCCGCCAAGTATCCCTGGCCATATATTTTCTGGACAATTGTTTACCAATATTAGCTGTATCCCATCTGCAATAACCGCACATAAAAAAAAAAAAAAGAAGAAAGAAAGCGGGTGAGTCATCAGATTATCACGCATTTAAAGAAACGACAAGTTTGGGAAGAAATTATAGTATACTTGATCTCGTGAGAAAGGCATATACGCAGAGTAGGATGAGTAGGAGATGTGAAGAAATTAGCATATTTCAATTGCGATGGAGTTGGCCTCTAGAGGCACATGGGGGAGGACTGAGGAGTGCTGACTGCTGAGATGTGGTGCCGGGCTCTTGGAGCTGGACGAATGCTCTGGTTTTAAAGGCGCAAATTCTGATTGAACACAACATCCTCCTTGATGGCCGAGGACTTGGTTTGGGAAACTTTATCTTTTCTTTATAAAGTTTTTTATTTACAGTTTTTATAGAGAAAAAGAGCAGTATATATGCATTGCTTCGGGGGTGGGATTTGCATAAATGCATTCATGTTGTTGTTGATTTTTTTAATGATTATGTCATTTGTTCATCCTCTTAACAGAAACTGGAATGAATCTTGTGTTATATAAGCATCTGCTTTTCCTTGCTTTGCTGGGATATCTACACATCAGATTCACATGGCTCCGCCAGGAGTCTGGGACCGCTGTTTTAGGTAAGTGTTCTGGCTGCTGGACTTTACGGCAGATACCAAGTTTGAATTTGTGGATCAGTCCGGCATTTGAATTTGGACGCGGTCCGGAAGGTGTAACACCATTTGTACATGGTGTAACATCATCTGTACAATGTGTAACAATTGAACAACAGCGAGTAAAATAGAACAACATTTTTGTGGGTCCCACACGGCGTGAAAATCGAGTTACAAGACGTGATCTGAATCGCACAAATTTTTTTAGTTTCATCCAGCCGTGAACTGCCTGGGACGGTTGTCCTCGTCCTTTGAATTTGTGTCTGATCTTGATTGTCATGCAAAGCAAGGACAAAGGGGATACTGCTTGGACTGAAATGCCATAATTTTGTCGCCAACTTTTAGAAACCTTGTACTTGACGATCGATGTCTCTTCACTTTTCTGCTCCTGAGTGGCAGAAATTGGAAGAAACTCAGCCCTTTTCCAGGAATTCTATTTTTTTGTTTTTTTGGGTCAGAGGAGGCCTGAACGGCCATTTGTAATGTCACAAACCTTGACCCATTCTATTGTTGTTCGGGTTCTGTTACTATTTAAGCTTTAAATGATTAACTGAAAATCCAGCCCATTCTATCAATGCTGGGATTTCTGAAACCGAACGCCATTTTGTTACTCGTAAATATGGATGCTGCAGAAGGCGGTCCACATAAAAATGGGCCTCATGTTAAAGTAGCCCATTTTATTTCATTGGTTTCATTTTCATACACTGCAAAATTCATGTAGAATAAGACTTCCTGCATCAGAAAACATCAGAAAAGACTTCCTGCAAGGAGTACTGGACTGGACTTGTATTTACCAACGCAACTTTTGTTAAAGGAAAAAAAAATCCTGGGTCCTTTGTTTTTCTTTTTTACACCTCTATAATCATATTTTTGGCGTTTTTCTTTCAAAAGCTTCTGGATCCTTCCCTTCGTACGGTTTCGGCCACCGCAGTCCCGCCAAATCCACCTAGACATAGCGACATCTGTTTTCTTTGTGCACGCAAAGATGTCACTTGTTAATGCACATAGTACTCTTTTTTTTTCTTTTTTTTTCTTTTTTTTCGACACAGGGTTGTTCGGGTCAATTCTTACGGGGCCGACTAATCCCCTGCGACCCGGATTTTGGCGCCCCAACCCGACCCAAGCACGGTAAGTGCGCGGAGGAATCCAGTAGCGCAGGGACTCGAACTTGGGATCTAGAGGTTTACCAGGAGGAGGTGCTACCGCTGGACCATTCACGCGGGGGCCGCACATAGTACTCTCTTATACACATATTAATAATTAATATTTTTTTATATTTATATACTATTTTCATTTAATTTTACTTATTTATTGTATATTTATCTACCTTTTTTAATTTTATATTTTCAAAAATATAACATTTAAATATATTATGACATCCTTTATGCAAACCGTTTAATTATTTATCCAATTAATTCTCCTTGTTTCGCTAAACAAATTTATAGACTAATTTTACAGGAAAAACTAAGACGGTACTGATCGACTATACATTCACCTGTAAATCTCTTCCCAGCCCACCGCCAAAATCTCGATTCTTCGGGCTCCCTTCCACCTGAGTCTCCGCAGACTCAACCGTGTGCTCTTTAGGAAGAATATCAGAGTCCCAAAAAAGAAAAAAACAGCTGAATCACAGTCAAAGAATCATTTGGCTAAAAATGATGGGCATTGCAGCAAAGGTTCGCGGAGCGGCGAGAATCTGCCAGTCTTTCTCTCTGCTCCGACCACCATCGGCACTAACTCCGGGACAGCCTCTGAGATTTTTGTCGGAGAGCAACAACGCAAACAAGAACCCAGTTGTCCAGCAAATGATAGACTACGCACTTTCTGTTGGCCGTTCCCAAAAATCAGGTATTTTTCCATCTTCAATAAGATTTTATCTTTTTATTTTTCCATCTTCAATAAGATTTGAGTGTTATGCTAAAAACATATGGGGTATGTGTAGATGAATCAATTTCGCAGGGTCTGTTGGTATTGGAGCAGTGCCACTCCACTCAAGCTGCAGATGACGATTCAAAAGGGATGGTTCTTTTAGCCATGTCTACCCTATTATATGAAAGGTCTTAATTTTTTGTTTTCTTCTTTTTACGTCCATTGCTATTTCGAATGACCTTGAAATTCATAGGTTTCTGTTCATGTATATCAGGGGAAACTTTGCTGAAGCCTTTGAGAAACTGCAGAGCATCCAAGATTTGAGCTCGTCTTCTATTGCTATTAGAGGTGGTTGACATGTCTCGGGTGTAGTTACTTAGACCATATTGGTTGCTCCTTTAATTTTGATTGTGGATTGGGTGTTTCAATGCGCTTTACCTTTGGTGTTTTGCTGCAGTTGCTGCTACAGAAGCTCTAGTAGGAATCCATCTCGAATTGGATGAGGCAAGCCCCCAGAGGACAATTTGCAATTGCTATGTCATCTCAAGTTTAAGTTCATTTTAGGATATTTACGTGCAGGATTCTCCTTGTACAGGATGATGCTTCATCTGTGCTCACAAATATATGGTATAACCTCATGGACGCTATCAAATTAGACATTGGTGGTGGGAGTGGCTTTGATGTTCTGGAAGCCCGTGCAAAGGCGTTAAAAGGACTTCTGGAGCTGGTCCGGGGTAATCTTCAAACAGGTCTGCGTGTATAGTTTGTTTAATCAATTCTCTTCTTCTGTGGCACTCTTGATCAGCTTAGGTCTCTATATTAAGTTACTAAATGCGGCGGAGACATTCTTTTCTAGCAGCTCAGGATGATCTTCTAGTAGCTCAGGATACTGAAGCTTGCACTGGTAAGGTTTTGCCTTCCTAGACACCGTGGTAATCTCTTGCACTATATTTTATTGATCTGGTGTTATATAGGCAATGTTGCTCTGTCTTATGGTGAATATCTTCATGGCATGCGGAAACTTCCTATTGCAAAGGAATTATACCAGAAAGTGATTCAGCAGTTGTCGGAGAGAGATTTTAACGACCTGCATAATATTGGGGCATGTAA